>NC_134657.1:2320275-2552109 GCF_030463565.1 Pelecanus crispus | reverse complement strand
AAGCCCCCCCTTTGCACCCCCCTTTGCACCCCCCCTTTTCCAAGCCCCCCCTTTGCACCCCCCTTTCCCGAGCCCCCCCCCGTTGCCCCCCCCCGTTCCCGAGCCCCCCCCCGCCCCGCTGGACCCCCGTGCCCCGGCCCGGCCCCTTGGCCCGGGGCGGCGCTGACGGCCGTGCCCAGGCGCCATGCCCCGGCGGAGAGCGGCGGCGCCGCCCTGGGCAGCGGCGGCGGCGGGAGCGGGAGCGGCGGGGAGCGGGAGCGGGCCCGGGCCCGGGCAGCGCGGCGGCGGCGGCGGCGGCGGGGAGGCGGCGGCGGCCGGGCCCGGCGGCGGGCGGGAGGCGGCGGGGGAGGCCGGAGCGCGGCGGCAGCAGCGGGGGAAGCAGCGAGGAGGATGCGCCCCGGGAGCGGCGGCCGCGGGCCGGCAGCCCCAGCCCCGGCGGGAGGAGGCCCGGCAGGCCCGGCGGAGCCGGCGGCGGAGGGGCGGCGGGGGCCGCTGCTGCCGGGCCCGGCGGCGGCGGCGGCGGCGGAGGAGGAGGAGGAGGAGGAGGAGGAGGAGGCGGCGCGGCCCGCGGCCAGAGCGTGGTGATCTGCGAGCCCGAGCACAGCAAGGAGCGCATCGTGAGCGGGGCGGCGGGAGGGCACTCCCCCGGGACCCCCCCCCTGCACCCCCCCCCCTTTGCACCCCCCCTCTGCACCCCCCCGCGCACCCCCCCTTTGCACCCCCAATGCATCCCCCCCCCCATGCACCCCCCTTTGAACCCCCCTTGCACCCCCCCCTTGCACCCCCCCTTTGCACCCCCAATGCATCCCCCCCCCATGCACCCCCCATGCACCCCCCTTTGAACCCCCCCTTGCACCCCCCCTTTGCACCCCCCCTTTGCACCCCCAATGCATCCCCCCCTTTGCACCCCTAATGCAACCTCTGCACCCCCCGTGCACCCCCCTTTGAACCCCCCCTTGCACCCCCCCTTTGCACCCCCCAATGCATCCCCCCCCATGCACCCCCCATGCACCCCCCTTTGAACCCCCCCTTGCACCCCCCCCTTTGCACCCCCAATGCATCCCCCCCTTTGCACCCCTAATGCAACCTCTGCACCCCCCGTGCACCCCCCTTTGAACCCCCCCATGCACCCCCCCCCTTGCACCCCCCCTTTGCACCCCCAATGCATCCCCCCCCCTTTGCACCCCTATTGCACCCCCCTATTGCACCCCCCTTTGCACCCCCCTTTGCACCCCCCGTGCACCCCCCCATTGCACCCCCCGTGCAACCCCCCCAGTGCACCCCCCTTTGAACCCCCCCTTGCATCCTCCCCTTGCACCCCCCCATTGCACCCCCCATGCACTCCCCACTTTGCACGCCCCGTGCCCCCCCCCGTGCACCCCCCCCTTTGCACACCCTGTGCACCCCCCCTTGCATCCCCCTCTGTGCACCCCCCCTTTGCACCCCCAATGCATCCCCCCCTTTGCACCCCTAATGCACCCTGCCTTTGCACCCCCCGTGCACCCCCCCCGTGCACCCCCCCATGCACCCCCCTTTGAACCCACCCCCTGCACCCCCCCTTTGCATGCCCCGTACACCCCCCCGTGCACCCCGCTTTGAACCCCCCCTTGCATCCCCCGTGCACCCCCCCTTTGCACCCCCAATGCATCCCCCCCTTTGCACCCCCGTGCGCACCCCCTGTGCACCCCCCTTGCATCCCCCCCCTTGCATCCCCCCCCTTGCACCCCCCCTTGCACCCCCCTTTGCACCCCCCTTTGCACCCCCCAGTGCACCCCCCCAGTGCACCCCCCTTTGAACCCCCCCTTGCATCCCCCCCTTTGCACCCCCCCTTTGTACTCCCCCTTTGCACCCCAATACATCCCCCCTTTGAACCCCCCTTGCACCCCCTTTGCACCCCGTTTACACTCCCCCCCGTTGCACCCCCCCCACCCCCCTCTCTTGCACCCCCAATGCACCCCCCCCTGTGCACCCCCCTTTGCACCCCTAATGCACCCCCCAATGCACCCCCCAATGCACCCCCCCTTTGCACCCCCAGTGCATCCCCCATGCACCCTCACTTGCACCCCCCCTTGTACCCCCTCTTGCACCCCGGTGCACCCCCCATTGCACCCCCAGTGTGCCCCCCCCTTGCACCCCCTGTCGTACCCCTCTTGCACCCCCCAATGCACCCCCATTGCGCCCCCAATGTGCCCCCCTTGCACCCCCCCAATGCACCCCCTTTGCACCCCGCATCGCCCCCCGTTCTGTCCCCATGTACCCCCAAATTGCATCCCTCATTGAACCCCCAGTGCACCCCCAGTGCCCCCCTGGACCCCTTTAAAGCACCCCCCACTGCACCCCTTAATGCACCCCTGCACCCCGTGCCCCCCACTGCACCCCTTAATGCACCCCTGCACCCCAATGTGCCCCCATTGCACCCCTTAATGCACCCCTTAATGCACCCCTGCACCCCAGCGTGCCCCCCACTGCACCCCTTAATGCACCCCTTAATGCACCCCGCTGCACCCCGATGTGCCCCCCATTGCACCCCTTTAATGCACCCCGCTGCACCCCAACGTGCTCCCATTGCACCCCTTAATGCACCCCTTAATGCACCCCTGCACCCCAACGTGCCCCCCATTGCACCCCTTTAATGCACCCCTTAATGCACCCCTGCACCCCAACGTGCGCCCACTGCACCCCTTAATGCACCCCTGCACCCCAACGTGCCCCCATTGCACCCCTTAATGCACCCCGCTGCACCCCGATGTGCCCCCATTGCACCCCTTTAATGCACCCCACGCACCCCAACGTGCTCCCATTGCACCCCTTAATGCACCCCTGCAGCCAACATGCCCCCCATTGCACCCCTTAATGCACCCCACTGCACCCCTGCACCCCAACATGCCCCCCACTGCACCCGTTAATGCACCCCTTACTGCACCCCTGCACCCCTTAATGCACCCCTTAATGCACCCCTGCACCCCAACGTGCCCCCATTGCACCCCTTAATGCACCCCTTAATGCACCCCTGCACCCCAACGTGCCCCCATTGCACCCCTTAATGCACCCCGCTGCACCCCTGCACCCCAACATGCCCCCCACTGCACCCCTTAATGCACCCCTTACTGCACCCTTGCACCCCTTAATGCACCCCTTAATGCACGCCTGCACCCCAACATACCCCCACTGCACCCCTTAATGCACCCCTTAATGCACCCCTGCACCCCAACATGCCCCCATTGCACCCCTTAATGCACCCCGCTGCACCCCTGCACCCCAACATGCCCCCATTGCACCCCCTTAATGCACCCCGCTGCACCCCTGCACCCCAACATGCCCCCCACTGCACCCCTTAATGCACCCCGCTGCACCCCTGCACCGCAACATGCCCCCCACTGCACCCCTTTATTCCACCCCAGTGCACCCCAATAATGCACCCCTCCATTGCACCCCCTTACCGCACCCCTCCGTTGCACGCCCCCAGATGCACCCCCAATTTGTACCCCCAGTTGTACCCCCAAACCCGCACCCCCTTTATCGTGCCCCCCAACGCTGCTCCCACCTTGCACCCCGTGCAGCAGCGAGAAATATTGGGGTGCCGCCCCCCCATCCCGCCCTGCACCCCCTTTTGGGGGGCCAGATGAGCGCAGCAGCGCCCCGCAGCCCTCCTGCCCCCCCCTTCTCGCCCCCTTTTTGGGGGGCCACGGGCAAAGCCCCCCCGCGGGCTTTGCAAGGGGGGCGAAACCGTCGGGGAGCGCTGTGCCTCCCGCCCCTTTCGGGGGGCACGGGGCAGCGGGCGCGGCAAGGGGGTGCTGCTGCAAAGTGGCCCCCGGCCCCCGTGGCCCTGATGTCCCCCCCAATGTCCCCAACATCCCCCATGTCCCCGCGTCCCCAATGTCCCCAACATCCCCCATGTCCCCCCCAATGTCCCCAACGTCCCCCATGTCCCCCATGTCCCCAACGTCCCCCACATCCCCCATGTCCCCCCCAACATCCCCTATGTCCCCCCCAACATCCCCAATGTCCCCAACGTCCCCCACATCCCCCATGTCCCCCCCAACGTCCCCCATGTCCCCAACGTCCCCCATGTCCCCAATGTCCCCCATGTCCCCAACGCCCCCAACGTCCCCCATGTCCCCCCCAATGTCCCCAACGTCCCCCAATGTCCCCAACATCCCCCATGTCCCCCCCAATGTCCCCAACGTCCCCCATGTCCCCCGTGTCCCCAACGTCCCCCACATCCCCCATGTCCCCCCCAATGTCCCCAACATCCCCCACATCCCCCATGTCCCCCCCAATGTCCCCCATGTCCCCAACGTCCCCCAACGTCCCCAATGCCCCCAGCGTCCCCCATGTCCCCAACGTCCCCCATGTCTCCAACGCCCCCAACATCCCCCATGTCTCCAACGCCCCCAACGTCCCCCACGCCCCCAACGTCCCCCATGTCCCCAATGCCCCCAACATCCCCCATGTCTCCAACGCCCCCAACGTCCCCCATGTCCCCAACGTCCCCCATGTCCCCAACGCCCCCAACGTCCCCCATGTCCCCAACGTCCCCCATGTCCCCAACGCCCCCAACGTCCCCCATGTCCCCAACGTCCCCACGTCCCCCAAGTCCCCAACGTCCCCCATGTCCCCAATGTCCCCAACGTCCCCCATGTCCCCAACGCCCCCAATGTCCCCAACGCCCCCAACGTCCCCCATGTCCCCAACGCCCCCAACGTCCCCCATGTCCCCAACGTCCCCCATGTCCCCAACGCCCCCAACGTCCCCCATGTCCCCAACGTCCCCCATGTCTCCAACGTCCCCCATATCCCCAATGTCCCCCATGTCCCCAATGTCCCCAACGTCCCCCATGTCCCCAACGTCCCCCATGTCTCCAACGTCCCCCAACGTCCCCCATGTCCCCAACGTCCCCCATGTCTCCAACGTCCCCCATGTCCCCAACGCCCCCAACGTCCCCCGTGTCCCCCCCAATGTCCCCCATGTCCCCAATGCCCCCAACGTCCCCCATGTCCCCAACTTCCCCCATGTCTCCAACGTCCCCCATGTCCCCAATGCCCCCAACGTCCCCCATGTCCCCAACGTCCCCCATGTCTCCAACGTCCCCCATATCCCCAATGTCCCCCATGTCCCCAACGTCCCCCATGTCCCCAATGCCCCCAACGTCCCCCATGTCCCCAACGCCCCCAACATCCCCCATGTCCCCAACGTCCCCCGTGTCCCCCACATCCCCCGTGTCCCCGATGCCCCCCACATCCCCGCCGTGCCCCGTGTCCCCGTGTCCCCATGTCCCCCGTGCCCCCGGTGGCTGACGCTTCCCGGCTCCCTGCAGAAGCTGGAGGGCTCCCGGTGCCGGGGGCAGCTCCTCATCTTCGGGGCCACCAACTGGGACCTGATCGGCCGCAAGGAGGTGCCCAAGCAGCAAGGTGAGGGCCCCGCCGCCCCTTCACGCGCCCCGCTCCTCTTCGCCTGCCCTTCACATTTGCCCTTCATATTTGCCGTTAAAATTTGCCGTTCGTATTTGCCGTGGGTTAATTCTTTTTTTTTTTTTTTACACCGGTTGCACGTTGTAATCTGGGATGCGGGGCGCGCCGGGTCCCCTTGCAAGCAAGCTAAACGCGCTGCTTGGGTTTTAATGCTTTTATATTTTAATTCATGTATTCTATTAATATATTTTCATTCATTTTCCTGCTCTTTTTTTATGCATTTATATGCAATTAATTGAATTTGGGGGGGTACAGTTGCATATCATAATCTGGGCCAGAACTTGGGGTGCACTGGGTCTCCAAGCAAGCTAAATGTGCTGCTTGGGTTTTATGCCTTTAGATTTTAATTAATATATTCTATTAATATATTTTCATTCATTTTCCTGCTCATTTTTATGCATTTATATGCAATTAATTAAATTGGGGGGTACAGTTGCATACCATACCCTGGGCCAGAGCTTGGGGTGCACTGGGTCTCCTGCCAAGCAGAATAAACACGCTGCTTGGGTTTTTGTGTCTTTAGATTTTAATTAATGTGTTCTACTAATATATCTTCATTACTTTTCCTGCTTATTTTTATGCATTTATATGCAATTAATTGAATTGGGGGGGTACAGTTGCATATCGTAATCTGGGCCAGAACTTGGGGTGCGCTGGGTCTCCTGCCAAGCAAGCTAAATGCGCTGCTTGATTTTTATGCCTTTATATTTTAATTAATATATTCTATTAATATATTTTCATTCATTTTCCTGCTCATTTTTATGCATTTATATGCAATTAATTAATACTGGGGGGTACAGCTGCGTGTCGTAATCTGGGGCAGAGCTTGGGGTACGGGGTGCGCTGCATCTGCAAAGCAAAATAAACGCGTTGCTTATTTTTCATGCCTTTAGATTTAATTTTTTTTCCCCTGCTTATTTTTTATGCGTACATATTTAATTAGGTTTTAATTAATTAATGTTTGTGGAGGGTGGGTTTTTTTACAGTTGCGTATTGTAATCTGGGCCAGAACCTGGGGTGCGGGATGCACCGGCTCTCCTGCGAAGCAAAATAAAGGCATGGCTTATTTTTTATGCCTTTAATTCATTTTTTTCTGCTTATTTTTAATGCACTTGTATTTAATTATTACTTTTATTAATTAATCTTTTTGGAGGGCTTTTGTTTTTCACAGTTGCGTATCGTAATCTGGGCCAGGACTTGGGGCGCACTGGATCTCTTGCAGAGCAAAATAAACGCGCTGCTTACTTTTTATGCCTTTATATTGAACTCATTTTCGTTCTGCTGCTTTTTTATGCATTTATATGTAATTAATTTTTTTATTAATGAATTTGGGAGGAGTTACAGTTGCATATCGTAATCTGAGCCAGGATTTGGGGTGCACTGGATCTCCTGCGAAGCAAAAAAACGCGCTGCTTACTCCTTAATGCCTTTATAGTAAATTAATTTTCTGCTTATTTTTTATGCATTTATACCTAATTAACTTTTTTTATTAATTAATTTGGGGAGGAGTTACAGTTGCATATCGTAATCTGGGCCAGGACTTGGGGCGCGCCAGATCTCTTGCAGAGCAAAATAAACGCGCTGCTTACTTTTTATGCCTTGATATTGAACTCATTTTCGTTCTGCTGCTTTTTTATACATTTATATGTAATTTTTGTTTTTTATTAATTAATTTGGGGAGGAGTTGCATATCATAATCTGGGCCAGGACTTGGGGCGCGCCGGATCTCTTGCAGAGCAAAATATACGCGCTGCTTACTCCTTATGCCTTTCTATCAAACTCAGATTGTTTCTGCTTGTCTTCAATGGCTTTATATTTAATTATTATTTTTATTAATTAATTTGGGGAGGAGTTGCATATCATAATCTGGGCCAGGACTTGGGGCGCGCCGGATCTCTTGCAGAGCAAAATAAACGCGCTGCTTACTTTTTATGCCTTGATATTGAACTCATTTTCGTTCTGCTGCTTTTTTATACATTTATATGTAATTTTTGTTTTTTATTAATTAATTTGGGGAGGAGTTGCATATCATAATCTGGGCCAGGACTTGGGGCGCGCCGGATCTCTTGCAGAGCAAAATAAACGCGCTGCTTACTTTTTATGCCTTTATATTGAACTCATTTTCTTTCTGCGTGTTTTTAATGCCTTTATATTTAATTAATTTATTTTTTTTTTTAATTTTTTTTTTTTTTAATTTTTTTTTTTTTTTTTTTTTAATACAGTTGCATATCGTAATCTGGGCCAGAATTTGTGGGGGCCGCACAGGTACGGCTGTCTCTCAGGTATTCCGGTGCGGAGCGTGGTTTCGGGACCCTGCGCTGCGCACAGCCTGCTCATCACCGCCGAGGGCAAGCTCTGGAGCTGGGGTGAGCAGCGGGGAGCACCCAGAAACGCCCCTGGCTGCCCCGGGGTGGGCTTCGCCCACCCGTTTTGCTGCAAAAAAAAAAAAAAAAAAACCAAACCAAACCCAAAAAGCCCCGTTTTTTGGCCAGGTCGCAATGAGAAAGGGCAGCTGGGGCACGGGGACACGAAGCGGGTGGAAGCCCCGAAGCTGATCGAGGTGCTGGGGGGCGAAGCCATCGTGCTGGCAGCCTGCGGCCGAAACCACACGCTGGCGCTTACAGGTATGGGGGAAAAAAAAACCCAAAACCTCCTATTTTGGGCAAATTGTCTGAAATCGGCCCATTTTGCCCCGTATCGCTTTTTTTTTTTTTTTTTTTTTTTTTTTTTGCAGAGAGCGGCTCGGTGTTCGCCTTCGGGGAGAATAAAATGGGGCAGCTGGGGCTGGGGAACCAGACTGACGCCGTGCCCAGCCCGACGCAGGTATCGCCGCTCCTCTCTGCGCTTCCCCTCGTGCGTTTGGGGTGAAAACCCAGCGGATTGGGGCAGGTTCTGGGTGAAAAAAAAAAAAAAAAAAATCCCCTAGCAGAGCCCAAAGCCCTTTAGGCTGCACGAGCATCCCCGCTCGGGCAGGGACGCGCTTGCAGCCGCAGTGGGGAAAGCCAACGCAAGAATTTAAAGTGAAACCTCGGGTTTGAGGATTTTGGGGGGTCCCCCCTGGGGAAATTAAGTTTTTTGCTTTTTTTTCTCTTTTTTTTTTTTTTAACCCCTTTTTCTGCTTCTGCGGCAGATCATGTACAACGGGCAGCCCATCACCAAGCTGGCCTGCGGGGCCGAGTTCAGCATGATCATGGATTGCAAAGGAAACCTCTACTCCTTCGGGTGCCCCGAGTACGGGCAGCTGGGTACGGTGCTGTTTTGGGGTGCTCTGCTCCCATTTTGAGCTCTCGCGGGGCGGAGGGAGGGGGGGAGAGCTCCCGTGCCTCAGTTTCCCCAGGCAGCCACAGCGTCCCTTGCCTTTACGTCCAGCGAAAATATCGGGGTGGGAGCTGCGAATCAAACGGGGCTCGCAGAGGGGATTTCTGCAGCTGGCTTGGAAATAACGGGGCGCGGGGGAGCGGGGCGCCCCGTTTTCACCCCGCCGCTCGTCCGCAGGGCATAATTCGGATGGGAAGTTCATCGCCCGGGCGCAGCGGATAGAGTACGACTGCGAGCTGGTGCCGCGCCGCGTGGCCATCTTCATCGAGAAGACCAAAGATGGGCAGATCCTGCCCGTCCCCAACGTGGTGGTGCGGGACGTGGCGTGCGGGGCCAACCACACGGTACGGGGCAAGGCGCGGCCGGCAGCACCCGCAGCGCACGCGGGGCGGCGCCGCCTGCCAGCGTGCCATTAGTGGTAGATGGTGCGCAGGAGCGTTTAAGGACCAAGGTTTGCAGCGTGCATTTAGGCGTCAGTGTTGCGCAGGAGCGTTTAAGGACGAAGATTTGCAGCATGTGTTTAGGGGTAGATATTCTGAAGGAGCATTTAAGGATAAAGATTTGCAGTGTGCGTTTAGGGGTCAATGTTGCGCAGGAGCATTTAAAGATAAAGGTTTGCAGCGTGCGTTTAGGGGTAGATATTCTGCAGGAGCGTTTAAGGATAAAGGTTTGCAGCATGCGTTTAGGGGTAGTTATTCTGCAGGAGCATTTAAGGATGAAGGTTTGCAGCATGCATTTAGGGGTAGATATTCTGCAGGAGCATTTAAGGATAAAGATTTGCAGCGTGCGTTTAGGGGTAGATATTCTGAAGGAGCATTTAAGGATAAAGATTTGCAGTGTGCGTTTAGGGGTCAATGTTGCGCAGGAGCATTTAAAGATAAAGGTTTGCAGCGTGCGTTTAGGGGTAGATATTAGCAGGAGCATTTAAGGACAAAGATTTGCAGCATGCGTTTAGGGGTAGATATTCTGCAGGAGCGTTTAAGGATGAAGGTTTGCAGCATGCATTTAGGGTTAGACATTCTGCAGGAGCATTTAAGGATAAAGATTTGCAGCGTGCGTTTAGGGGTAGATATTCTGCAGGAGCATTTAAGGATGAAGGTTTGCAGCATGCATTTAGGGTTAGACATTCTGCAGGAGCATTTAAGGATAAAGATTTGCAGCATGTGTTTAGGGGTAGATATTCTGCAGGAGCATTTAAGGATAAAGATTTGCAGTGTGCGTTTAGGGGTCAATGTTGCGCAGGAGCATTTAAAGATAAAGGTTTGCAGCGTGCGTTTAGGGGTAGATATTAGCAGGAGCATTTAAGGACAAAGATTTGCAGCATGCGTTTAGGGGTAGATATTCTGCAGGAGCGTTTAAGGATAAAGGTTTGCAGCATGCATTTAGGGTTAGACATTCTGCAGGAGCATTTAAGGATAAAGATTTGCAGCGTGCGTTTAGGGGTAGATATTCTGCAGGAGCATTTAAGGATGAAGGTTTGCAGCATGCATTTAGGGTTAGACATTCTGCAGGAGCATTTAAGGATAAAGATTTGCAGCGTGCGTTTAGGGGTAGATATTCTGCAGGAGCGTTTAAGGATGAAGGTTTGCAGCATTCATTTAGGGTTAGACATTCTGCAGGAGCATTTAAGGATAAAGATTTGCAGCGTGCGTTTAGGGGTAGATATTCTGCAGGAGCATTTAAGGATGAAGGTTTGCAGCATGCATTTAGGGTTAGACATTCTGCAGGAGCATTTAAGGATAAAGATTTGCAGCGTGCGTTTAGGGGTAGATATTCTGCAGGAGCATTTAAGGATGAAGGTTTGCAGCATGCATTTAGGGTTAGACATTCTGCAGGAGCATTTAAGGATAAAGATTTGCAGCATGTGTTTAGGGGTAGATATTCTGCAGGAGCATTTAAGGATAAAGATTTGCAGTGTGCGTTTAGGGGTCAATGTTGCGCAGGAGCATTTAAAGATAAAGGTTTGCAGCGTGCGTTTAGGGGTAGATATTAGCAGGAGCATTTAAGGACAAAGATTTGCAGCATGCGTTTAGGGGTAGATATTCTGCAGGAGCGTTTAAGGATAAAGGTTTGCAGCATGCGTTTAGGGGTCAATGTTTTGCAGGAGCGTTTAAGGATAAAGATTTGCAGCGTGCGTTTAGGGGTAGTTATTCTGCAGGAGCATTTAAGGATGAAGGTTTGCAGCATGCATTTAGGGGTAGATATTCTGCAGGAGCATTTAAGGATAAAGATTTGCAGCGTGCGTTTAGGGGTAGATATTCTGAAGGAGCATTTAAGGATAAAGATTTGCAGTGTGCGTTTAGGGGTCAATGTTGCGCAGGAGCATTTAAAGATAAAGGTTTGCAGCGTGCGTTTAGGGGTAGATATTAGCAGGAGCATTTAAGGACAAAGATTTGCAGCATGCGTTTAGGGGTAGATATTCTGCAGGAGCGTTTAAGGATGAAGGTTTGCAGCATGCATTTAGGGGTCAATGTTTTGCAGGAGCATTTAAGGATAAAGATTTGCAGCGTGCGTTTAGGGGTAGATATTCTGCAGGAGCATTTAAGGATGAAGGTTTGCAGCGTGCATTTAGGGGTAGTTATTCTGCAGGAGCATTTAAGGATGAAGGTTTGCAGCATGCATTTAGGGGTAGATATTCTGCAGGAGCATTTAAAGATAAAGGTTTGCAGTGTGCGTTTAGGGGTAGATATTCTGCAGGAGCATTTAAGGATAGAGGTTTGCAGCATGCATTTAGGGGTAGATATTCTGCAGGAGCATTTAAGGATAAAGATTTGCAGCGTGCGTTTAGGGGTAGATATTCTGCAGGAGCATTTAAGGATAAAGATTTGCAGCATGCATTTAGGGGTAAGCATTTGCAGGGCGCATGTAAGGATAAATGTTTGCAGGGTGCATTTAAGGCTAGGGAGTCGTAGCATGCGTTTTAGGATAAATAACAGCATGCGTGTAAAGATAAAGTTTTGCAGCGTGCGTGTAAGAATGAAGATTTGCAGCGTGCATTTAAGGATAAATCCTTGCAGCGTGCGTTTAAGGGTTGAACTTTGCAGCGTGCATATAAGGATAAATACTTGCAGCGTGCATTTAAGGGTCGGGATTTGCAGCATGCATTTACGGATAAATTTTTGTCGCTTGAGTGTAAGTGTAGAGATTTGCAGGGTGCATATAAGGATCAATCCTTGCAGCATGTGTTTAAGGATCGAGATTTGCAGCATGCATTTTGTGATAGAGATTTGCGGCGTGTGTATAAGGATAAATATTTGCAGCATGCATTTAAGGGTCGAGATTTGCAGCATGCGTTTAAGGTTAAAGTTTTGCAGCATGCGTGTAAGTGTAGAGGTTTGCAGCGTGCGTTTGTGGATAGAGATTTGCAGGGTGCACGTCAGGATAAATCCTTGCAGCGTGTGTTTAAGGATCAAGATTTGCAGCATGCACTTTGGGATAGAGGTTTGCAGCGTGCATATCAGGATAAATATTTGCGGTGTGCATTTAAGGACAGGTGCTTGCAGTGTGCATGTAGGGCTAAAGATTTGCAGCCGGTACTTAAGGGTCGAGATTTGCAGCATGTGTTTAAGGTTAAAGTTTTGCAGCGTGCGTGTAAGTGTAGAGGTTTGCAGCGTGCATTGAAGGCTGAAGATTTGCAGGGTGCATTTAAGGACAGAGATTTGCAGGGCGCGTTTAAGCCACGTGCATTTGA
Source organism: Pelecanus crispus (assembly GCF_030463565.1). NCBI lineage: Eukaryota > Metazoa > Chordata > Aves > Pelecaniformes > Pelecanidae > Pelecanus > Pelecanus crispus. The sequence goes on along the minus strand of NC_134657.1, from coordinate 2,539,629 downwards.
GGACAGAGATTTGCAGCGTGCCTTTAGCATTTGCAGTACACGCCGCGATCGATGCCATTTACTGCCGTTTCTTTTTCCCTGCGCCGAGCTGGTCGGGTCTCGGCTGCTCATGGCGGGGGGGGGCCGTTTCTCCACCCCCAGCTCGTCCTGGACTCGCAGAAGCGCGTTTTCTCCTGGGGATTTGGGGGTTACGGGCGGCTGGGCCACGCCGAGCAGAAGGACGAGATGGTGCCTCGGCTGGTCAAGCTCTTCGACTTCCCGGGGCGCGGGGCGGCGCAGATCTACGCCGGCTACACGTGCTCCTTCGCCGTCAGCGAGACAGGTCGGGATTTCGGCGCGTTAAAGCACGCGCGCCGCGGTTCGGGGTGTTTTGGGGATGCTGGGGGGGGGATGCCGTGGCTTGACGGGCGACGGTGGGATTTGCAGGCGGCTTGTTTTTTTGGGGGGCCACCAATACCTCGCGGGAGTCCACCATGTACCCCAAAGCCGTGCAGGACCTCTGCGGCTGGAAAATCCGCAGCCTGGCCTGTGGGTAAGTCCAAGCTCCCCCCTCCAAAGAAAAAAAGAAACAGCCCCCCCCAATTTCCTTTTTTTTTGGGGTGCAGCCGCCTGCGGGGCGGTTTTGGGGGGCACGGGGTCACCCTGCCTTTGCACCCCGCTGCAGGAAGAGCAGCATCATCGTGGCGGCGGATGAGAGCACCATCAGCTGGGGTCCCTCGCCCACCTTCGGGGAACTGGTAAGAAGGATTTACCGGGGACCCCCAACCCCTTGACACCCCAAAACCGCCCCCCCCGCAGCCGCTAGCGGGAGGGACTGGCTGCTTCCCAGCCTCCCCACGTTGATTTTTGGCTCCCGCTCCTTGGGATGCGCTTGGCAGGGCTACGGGGACCACAAGCCCAAATCCTCGACGGCCGCCCAAGAGGTGAAGACCCTGGATGGGATCTACACGGAGCAGGTGAGCGGGGGTCCCCGCCGGAGGATGCTGGAGGGAGGGCATGGGGGGGGCCCCCCTTAAATATATACGTTGGCTGGGGCCGTACACAACTCGTCACACCCATAGGGTGCTGGAGGGAGGGTGCAGGGGGCCCTCCCTTAGATAAATACGGTGGCTGAGGCTGTACACAACTCGTCACACCCATAGTGTGCTGGAGAGAGGGTGCGGGGGGGCCCCCCTTAAATATATACGGTGGCTGGGGCCGTACACAACTCGTTACACCCATAGTGTGCTGGAGGGAGGGTGCGGGTTGGGGGGGGGGGGGCTCTTAAATAAATACGGTGGCTGAGGCCGTACACAGCTCGTCACACCCATGGGGTGCTGGAGGGAGGGTGCGGGGGGGCTCTTAGATAAATACGGTGGCTGAGGCCGTACACAACTCGTCACACCTGTGGGGTGCTGGAGGGTGGGAGTGGGCCCTCCCCCTTAAAAAAAATATGGCGGCTGAGGCCGTACACAGCTCGTCACACCCATGGGGTGCTGGAGGGAGGGTGCGGGTTGGGGGGGCTCTTAAATAAGTATGGTGGCTGAGGCCGTACACAACTCGTCACACCTGTGGGGTGCTGGGGGGGGGCCTTAAATAAATACAGTGGCTGAGGCCGTACACAACTCATTACGCTCATGGGGTGCTGGAGGGAGGGTGCGGGGGGGCCCCCCCTTAGATAAATACGGCGGCTGAGGCTGTACACAACTCGTCACACCCATGGGGTGCTGGAGGGAGGGTGGGGGGCCCCCCCTTTAGATAAATCCAGCGGCTGAGGCCGTACACAGCTCGTCACACCCGTGGGGTGCTGGAGGGAGGGTGTGTGTGGGGCCCCCCCTTAGATAAATCTGGCGGCTGAGGCCGTACACAGCTCGTCACACCTGTGGGGTGCTGGAGGGAGGGTGGGGGGGGCCCCCCCTTAGATAAATCCGGCAGCTGAGGCCGTACACAGCTCGTCACACCCGCGGGCTGCTCAGACACGGTCCCGGGCACACGCGGGGCGGGGGGCGCCCGGCCCCGTGCCTCAGTTTCCCCGCCCTGCCCTCCCCGCAGGTGGCCATGGGCTACGCGCACTCGCTGGTGATCGCCCGCGACGAGAGCGACGCCGAGAAGGAGAGGCTGCGCAAGCTGCCCGAGTACAACCCCCGCACCATCTGAGGGGCTCCCCCGCCGGGACCGGGGTCCCCCCAAACCCCGCCGTTCCGACGTTCCGAGCCGCTGCGGTCCCCTGCCCGCTCTCCCCTTGCCCGAGCCTCGCCGGGGGGATTGCCGCCCCCCCAGCAGCTTTGGGTTTTTTTTTTTTTTTTGAGTTCCCGACCGTAGCAGGATCTTTTGGCACATCCAGGCTTATTTTTTTTTTGGGGGGGGGGGTGTTCTTTCTTTTTTTTTTTTTAATTATTTTAATTTTATTTGTATTTCGCTACATCGCTTTCTTTTCCCAGCCGCAAATATCCCTGGCCGCAGGGCTCGGGGTAACACTGGGGACCTAAAGAGCAGCTGCCAAACACCTCTTTTTTTTTTCCCCAAATTCCCATTTTTTTGGCTTTTTTTTTTCCCAAATCCCCCCCACTTTGAGTGCTACAATTTTTTTTTTTTTTTTTAATTATTTTAATTTTATTTGTATTTCGCTACATCGCTTTCTTTTCCCAGCCGCAAATATCCCTGGCCGCAGGGCTCGGGGTAACACTGGGGACCTGAAGAGCAGCTGCCAAACACCTCTTTTTTTTTTCCCCAAATTCCCATTTTTTTGGCTTTTTTTTTTTCCCAAATCCCCCCCACTTTGAGTGCTACAATTTTTTTTTTTTTTTTTAATTATTTTAATTTTATTTGTATTTCGCTACATCGCTTTCTTTTCCCAGCCGCAAATATCCCTGGCCGCAGGGCTCGGGGGTAACACTGGGGACCTGAAGAGCAGCTGCCAAACACCTCTTTTTTTTTTTCCCCAAATTCCCATTTTTTTGGCTTTTTTTTTCCCAAATCCCCCCCACTTTGAGTGCTACAATTTTGGGGGCCCCCCCCCAAGCATCTCTTCTCCCGGGGGGCCAAACCCATCCCCAGCATCATTTTGGGGCTCCCCTCCCCGCTGTCGCAGCCCTCGCCCACCCCAGGGAGATCTCAGGTATGAAGAGGGGAGCCCCAAAGCAGCGCGGAAGCTTGGCTTGGGTTTTTTTTCTGGGAATTCTTCTTCATTTCTTTTAATTATTATTAATTATTTCCGCCTGGTATCAGCCCAAAGCCCCTCCTACGCCGCTGTGCACTGTGCTGGAGACTCGAGGTGCCTTTTCGAGCAGAGCCCGGCTCTGCCTTCACGCAACCCAAGGGTGATTTTTTTTTTTCTTCTTCTTCTTTTTTATTATTATTATTTTTATTTTGGAATTTTTAGGGTTTATTTTGAACGACTAATTTTTTTTTTTTTTTTTAATTTTTTTTCTTTTTCTAAAGTCCTTTCCGCTCTCCCCGACGGGACGCGCTGGGTGCTCGGGAGCGGCGTTCGCCGCGTTCGCACCCGTCCGGGGAGTTTTGCAGTAAAAAAAAAAAAAAAGGGGTTGGGTTTTTTTGTTTGTTTTTCCATTTGCTTCGGGGTTGGGGGTTATTTTGGGGGATTTTTTTTTTTTTTTGGGGGGGGGGGGGGGTGTTAGAAATAAAATATCCAGGACAGGGAGAGCAGCTGGGTGGAAAAAAATATTCCGCTTTTTGAGCAATACTAGGTTTTTGGGGGTTGCGGCACGAGCGGATGCCACGGCCCCGCTAAAACGGGGGGGTGGAGAAATCACCCAAAACCCACTTTTACCCCCCTAAAAAAAGCATCTTTTTGGTTCATCCGACCGCCAGCAAAAATTTTTTTTAACCTGATTAAACTTCTCCCGCCTCGGCTGCCCTGTCCCAGGCGGGAAGAAGAAAAATCCCAAACCCGGAGGATCTGGGAACAACTCGTCCTTTAGCTGCCAGGGGCTGGGTTAGTGCTGTAATCGTCGGCTGCACGGGGTTGGGTTTTTATATTTCTTGGAGTAAATGTTTAAATAAACGCCGTCATTGTGTACAGCCCTCTTTTAAAATTTTTGAACGTCGCTTGAATCAAAAAAGGAGGCGCAGGGGATGGGGTTGGTTTTTTTTTTTTTGGGGGGGGGGGCATCCCCGAAAGCGACCCCGCAGCCATCGGAGGGCACCAGCCTGGTGCCGCCGGCACCCTCCAGCCCAAAATATTCCCCCCCCCCCCCCCCCGTAATATTCCCCTTTAATATTTCGCATCCGCGGCTTTTCATGCCTGCGCATGGGATTTTGAGCACGCCTGCGCCTTTTCGCACGCCTGCTTCGGTGCGTGCACGTGCGGTTTTTTGGGGTGTGCCCCCCGCACACGTGTGTAGCGGGTTTGCGTGCACACCTGGGGTTTTTTTGCGTGCGTGTATCGCTCCGCACACGCGCGCGTGCATTTCTGTGCACACGTGTGGTTTTGTGCACATGTATGTGCGGTTTTGTGCACGCACTCGTATTTTTTTGCATGCTTATATTTCTCTGCACACGTGCATATGCAGTTTTGTGCGCACGGGTTTTTTTTTTTTTTTTGCCTGCATGTATTTCTGTGCACACACACGTGTATTTCTGCACACGTGGTTTTGTGCACACATGTATATGCGGGTTTGCACGTGCGTGTCTTTCTCCGCACGCATGCCTGCATTTCTGTACACATATATATGCGTTTTTGTGCATGCACGTCTATTTTGGTTTGCATGCATTTCTCCACACATGCACACATGTATTTCTGCGCATGTGTGTGGTTTTGTACACGTGCAGTTTTGTGCATGCATGTGTTTTTGCATGCATTTCTCTGTGCACACGTGTGGTTTTGTGCACACGTATATGCGTTTTTGTGCATGCACATCTTTTTTTGCATGCGTGTATTTCTCCGCACACGTGCATGTGTATTTCTGTGCATGCAGGTGGTTTTGTGCACATGTATATGTTTTTGTGTATGCACATCTAGTTTTTTGCATGCATGCATTCCTGTACACACACATGTATTTTTGTGCATGCATGTGATTTTGTGCGTGCACACTTTTTTGTCCATGCAGATGTATTTTTTTGCATGCATGTATTTCTCTGCACACATGCCTGTGTATTTCTGTGCATGCGTGTGGTTTTGTGCCCACATGTATGCATTTTTGTGCACGCACGTGTATTTTCATGCATGCATGCACACATGCATTTTTGTGCATGCACGCGTATTTTTGCGCATGTGTGTGTTTCTGTGCGCATTGTGTTTTGTGCATGCGTATGTGGGCACGCACCCGTAGCTTTGCGCGCGTGTGGGTTTGGGCGTGCACGCGTGTATTTTTGCGTGTGCATTTTCACACACGCATGACCGCAGCAAGGCAGAGGACTGTACGACCCCACTCGGCACTGGTTTCCCCCCTGCCGCTGAACCAGTTTAAGCGTTTTAATTTTAATTGCTGCTCTGGGAGAGCGACGCCGGCGTGCCGTACCACCACGAAGCGGCACCCAGAGCGTGAAAAAAAAAAACCCAAACCTGTGTTCCCGTTTAAAGCAAAGCTTCAAACCTTGCGCCGGGCAAGAGGGAGGCGAGGAGGAAGCTGCAGCCCCTTTTTTTATTTCAAACGCAGGCCGAGGGCCGCGGCCGCTGAAGGCACTCGCAGGGGAGAGGGATGTGGGGAGGAGGAGGAGGAAGGCAGCGGGCGCCGAGGCGGCGTCAGGGCACCATGTGCCACCACTTGAAGGCGAAGGGCTTACGGCGGACGTTGGTGCCGCAGTGGATCTCCCCGGAGAGGACGTGGTAGGAGAAGTAGTCGTCGATGAAGGTGCAGGCGAGGCCCAGGGGCTCCAGCAGCGCCCGCACCCGCTCCTCCAGGCAGCACTGCCCACCCACCAGCGGTCCGAAGGGCTTGGGGATGCCCAGGTGCCGGCCCAGCACCAGCATGTTCACCTGCAGCGGGGAGGGGGCAAGCGTCACCCCCGAAGCCCCGGGGCCGGGGCGGGGGGAGGATGGCGGGTGTTACCATGTCGGGGAAGAAGGCTTCGGCGCCGGTGGCCGCGTCGCCGCGGAAGAGCTGGGGGATGTCGAGGATGTCGGGCTCGGCCAGCCCCAGCGCCCGCTTCAGGATGGCGCGGTTCCAGCTGACGCAGCTCTGGGGGAGCGAGGGGGTGTCGGCGGCGGTCCCGGGGCAGGGAGGGATGGACAGAGGGATGGACGGACAGAGGGAGGGATGGGTGAGCAGAGGGAGGGATGGACAGAGGGACAGGCAGAGGGATGGGTGAGCAGGTGGAGGAATGGACAGAGGGATGGACAGAGGGATGGGTGAGCAGGTGGAGGAATAGAGGGATGGACAGGCAGAGGGAGGGACAGAGGGACAGGCAGAGGGATGGGTGAGCAGGTGGAGGAATGGACAGAGGGATGGATGGACAGAGGGATGGGTGAGCAGGTGGAGGAATGGACAGAGGGATGGACAGGCAGAGGGAGGGACAGAGGGACAGGCAGAGGGATGGGTGAGCAGGTGGAGGAATGGACAGAGGGGTGGACGGGCAGAAGGAGGGACAGACAGGCAGAGGGATGGGCAGAGGGAGGGATGGACAGAGGGAGGGATGGACAGAGGGATGGGTGAGCAGGTGGAGGAATGGACAGAGGGATGGACGGACAGAGGGAGGGATGGGTGAGCAGAGGGAGGGATGGACAGAGGGACAGGCAGAGGGATGGGTGAGCAGGTGGAGGAATGGACAGAGGGATGGACAGAGGGATGGGTGAGCAGGTGGAGGAATAGAGGGATGGACAGGCAGAGGGATGGACAGAGGGACAGGCAGAGGGATGGGTGAGCAGGTGGAGGAATGGACAGAGGGATGGATGGACAGAGGGATGGGTGAGCAGGTGGAGGAATGGACAGAGGGATGGACAGGCAGAGGGAGGGACAGAGGGACAGGCAGAGGGATGGGTGAGCAGGTGGAGGAATGGACAGAGGGGTGGACGGGCAGAAGGAGGGACAGACAGGCAGAGGGATGGGCAGAGGGAGGGATGGGCAGAGGGAGGGATGGACAGAGGGATGGGTGAGCAGGTGGAGGAATGGACAGAGGGATAGGTGAGCAGGTGGAGGAATGGACAGAGGGATGGACGGGCAGAAGGAGGGAGGGAGGGAGAGACGGAGGGATGAGGAGATGGAGGGACAAATGGATGGACAGGGATGGGTAGGCAGATGGAGGAACAGACAGAGGGATGGACAGAGCGACGGGCAGGCAGATGGAGGGATGGAGGGAGGAAGGGATGGATGGAGAGACAGGGATGAGGAGACAGACAAATGGATGGACAGAGGGATGGACAGAGGGACAAACGGATGGACAGAGGGACAAACAGGCAGGTGGAGGAATGGAGGGAGGAAGGGATGGGTGGAGAGACAGGGATGAGGAGACAGATGGAGGGACAAACAGATGGACAGAGGGGTGGATGAGTGGAGGGACGCATGGGTGGATGGAGGGGGAGAGGCATGGAGGGATGAGTGGATGAACAGGCAGACAAAGGGATGGGTGGACAGATGGAAGGATGGGTGGATGGACAGAGGGACGGATGGATGGACAGGGAGGAGCAGACAGAGGGACAAACGGATGGGTGGAGGGACACATGGATGGAGGGAGGGAGAGAGGGAGGGAGGGATGGGTGGATGGACAGAGGGAGGAATGGGTGGATGGATGGAGGGACAGAGGGATGGACAGAGGGACAGGTGGATGGCTGGAGGGCTGGGCAGAGGGATGGAGAGATGGACAGAGGGACAGCTGGGGGGCTGGACAGAGGGACAGAGAGCCAGAGGGACAGGCAGGGCTGGAAAGGAGCCCGCTGCTCCCCTTTCTCACCTGGACATAATTATTGAATTTCCGGAGGCCTTCGTTAGCCAGAATCTCGTTTATCGTCGGCTTGGGCACCTCCTCCAGTCCTGCAGCGCAAACAAGCGGGCGGGAATTCTTCCCCCAGCGCGTTTGGGACAAGTCTGCGGGCTCTGAGCCAGGAGCTCCCCCGCTGCAGGGGCACCGGCAGCGAGCTCCGTCCCAACCCGGGGAATCAAAGCCGTGCAGCTTTTTTATTAAATTCTGCTTATTTCCATCCCCCATCCTTGCTGCCAGCGGCACTTCCCAGCCATTAGCTGGGTTTCGGGGTGGCGTGCGTTCACCCGCCCCATCGCATTTCGCAGGAAAAAGGGAAAAAGCACCCATCGAGCCCCATTTTTCAGCAGCCTACCCTCGAACATTGCCGCCTCGCCGAACCCCTCTTCTTGCTTTTCCTTAAGGAGCTGGTAGCAGGCGCTGGGGCTGGCCAGGAGCAGCCGAAAACCCTGGGGAGGGAGAAAGGGATGATTTTAGGGGGGCGTATAAAGGTTGCACCCCACTTTTTCCCCCCACCACGGGACTCGTTACCTTCCGATCGGGCGCGGGGACGAAGCTGAGAAACTCATCTACGTGGCCGACGTGGAGCCAGTCGGAAAACAGCTCCACCGGTGCCTGCACTTGTTGGGCGATGAGAAAATCCTTGACGGCTTTCGCCATCCGTCGGCCGCCGAATCTGGGAGGGGCACAAGGAAGGGGCTGCCATTTTGGGGTGCCCAAGGTGATGCTCTGCTTGCAACCAACCTCAAATGGCGCATAAAAATATTTTTTGCGGGTTTGGTGTTTTTTTTTTTCCTCCAATACTCTGATCCCTCCCATCCTGCGACTCACCTGGGGAAGCTGCTGCCAATCAGGATGCGGCCCAAGGGGTACTCCTTGCCCTGCACCGTCACGGGGGGGCTCACCTCCAAATTACCAAAGGAATCAAGGCTGGAAGCACCCTCTGGTGCTTCCCGGGCTACGTAGCCAAAATCGGGGCCCTGGATGGGGAAAAAAAAAAATTGATAAGGGTTAAAAAAAAAGCTGTAAGCATCAGAAAAGCAACACTCCCAGATCGTCCTCCATGCTTGCTCTTCCCTTCCCAAAAATGCAAGGGAAAAATTCATTTTTTCTATGTTTTTATAGGTTTGCAAAGCTTTACGCCTTGCTGGGGAAGGGAGGAGGAAGGGGTCAGGTACCAGGATGCTCTTGACGGGGAAATCCTTCAGCCCCCGGTCACGGGGCGAGTCAAAGACGACAGGGAAGGTCTTGTGGGGGGCTTGCACGTAGCCAAATTCGACCTCGTCCTGGAGAAGGGATGAAGAAGATGGCAGGAGCCCCCCTGGAGCTGCTGCAGTGAGGACGGGGCTGGGCATCATCCTGCACCCACCTGGATCCAGCGGTCCTGGCGGTTCTCTGGCAGCGGGCAGACGGTGACCGGGCACTTGGCTTTCTCGGCCAAAGCGCTCACAGCCGCCACAAAATCCTCATTGTCATCCACGCTGGGAGGAAAAAAAAAATGAGATCATAGAATCATCGAATCGTTTAGGTTGGAAAAGACCTTTAAGATCATCCAGTCCAACCATTAACCTACACTACCAAGTCCACCACTAAACCAATTCAGGGGAGAGCAGCAATCTCATGTTTCCTGGCTTGCCGGCTGGATTATTTTTTAATGAAAGTAAAAACTAGGAATCATTAAGGTTGGAAAGGCCCTCTAAGATCATCAGTCCAACCATCAGCCCAACACCCCCATGCCCACTAACCCATGTCCCCAAGTGCCACCTCTGCCCATTTTTTGAACCCCTCCAGGGATGGGGACTCCCCCACCTCTCTGGGCAGCCTGTTCCAATGCTTGACCACTCTTTCCATGAAGAAATTTTTCCTAATATCCAATCTAAACCTCCCCTGACGCATGTGGGGGGCTGATGCGGCACCGGGCAGGATGCAGCCGCTCCCCCAGCACCCACCTGCAGACAAAGACCTCCAGCGGTGCCTCCGTGTTGGGGGTCATGATCCACGGAGCCACGCGGAAAACCACCGTGTCGGTGAAAATCGGCGTCTCCAGCAAACCCTTGCAGGGGGGTACGCAGAGTTTGGGCTCCGCTGCGCCCCAGAATGGGTCACCCCAACCTCCCCCCTAGCCGGTACCTTCTCGGGGCTCTCCAATAGCGTGACGTGGAAAGTCACCAGCCCCGAAAAGCCGACGTCGGGGAAGGCGAGCCCCTCCACGTAGAAGACGCTCTCCTCCTGATGCCGGCTGGGTTTGACGGCATAGACGAGCTTCGAGCCCCCCAGCACGTGCTTGTACTCCTCCAGTGCAATGCTGTCTGTGGGGGCAAGCACCGTGCAACCCCCCTTAAACAACCGACCCCTTTTCCGCACCGTTTGAGCTCCTTTTTTTGCTAAAAACCTTGCAAAAAAGGCACATTTGACCCCGTGGAGCATGCATGGGGGGAGCAAAATCACCCGGTGCATCAGATAAAACCCATGGAATGTAGGTTGGACACTGCAAGGGAGATGATCGCTCTGCTGCAAGCATTTTGCTTGAACCCCAATAATTTGGGGTATCTGTCCCCCCCAAACCCCGGTGTCGGGCACTCACTACCACCGTAGAAAACGCCAACTTTATCGGCATCGCTGAAGTCCACATGGAGGAGGAGGCGGTGGCCGGCAAAGATGGTGCGGGGACCTCGGGTCCGCAGCACCATCTGCGACATGTCCTTCAGGTCTGGGGTGGAAAAGGGGTGTAAGAAAGGAAAATTTTGGGGAAAAAATGAGGAAAATGGGGTTTCTTGTATGGGATGTGCCAGCACCAGCATAGGAGCGGACAGCGGTGTCGCGGTTATCTGGCGTCTTGGCTTCGGGGTCATCGCGGTCACAGTTCACCAGCAGGATGGCCCCGTGCCCGTCGGGACCCCATGTCCACGTCGTCTGGGGGGAGGCGGGGAGTGAGACGGGGCTGGGGGCCACCACCCGTCACCCCCAAATCCCACGGCGGTCCCTTTGTACCTTATCCAGCAGCGTCCTGCTCACCGCACCGCTGCGGCTGGTGTCGGCATCCAGCGAGACGTCTGCAGGGAAAGGGGTGCTGGGGAGGGGGAGGGGGAGCATCCTGGCCGGCGCCATGGTTTGGGGGTGCCCCCCACACACACTTACCCACGCAGGTGAGGTACAGCATGGCTCTGCCCACAGGCACCCCGCCGGCCTCGCCAAAATAAGAAATTCTGACCTGCAACAAGGAGCAGGTGTTCGCCACCGTGCAAAGAAGGGTCGGATCCTGCTGGCGCAGCGGCACCCACCTTTTCGTCGCCCACGTCCTTGCTGAGAGCATCCATGGCCAGCAGCACCTCGGCGCCGGCAGCCAGGGGCCAGCGGCCCACGCTGGAGGGCAACTTGACGCTCTGCGTCTCATGCACCACGTAGAGCTTCACGCCCGGCGTCCCCTGCACATGGAAGGCGACGGCATCTTTGGGTGCAGATCTGGGGTGGGAGGAAGCCCGGTGAGAGCCTCGGGGGGAGGCGTTGCTGGAATAATACAGCGTGCAGCCATCCACAGGTAAAATCCTGCCGCGTGCAAGAAATCTTGCAATATGCAATAAATCCCACAACGTGCAATCGCAACGAGTCGTGCAAAATGCAATTAATCCTGCGAAATGCGAATGCAACCAGTCCTTTGATATGCAACACATCCTGCAATACGCAGTTGCAACAAATTCTTCAGTGTTCAACAAATCCTGCAATACGCAATTGCAATAAATCCTGCAAAACACAGTGAATCCTGCAAAATGCGACACATCCTGCAATGTGCAATTGCAACAAGTTCCTCAATAGTCAACAAATCCCACAACTGCAGTAAATCCTGCAACACGCGACTAATCCTGCAAAAGGCAATTGCAACAAGTCCTTCCCTATGCAATACATCCTGCAAAACGTGATTACAGCATATCCTGTAAAAGCCAATTACAACAAATCCTGCCGGAGGCAACAAATCCTGCAAAAGGCAGCGGCAACAAATCCCACAATATTAATTACAACAAAGCCTGCTGCACGCTCCGCACTTTGCAATATTCAAAAATTGCATGAAATGATGCAAAATGCAACAAGTCCTGCGATACGCAATTGCAACGAATCCTGCAATATTAATTGCGATGAACCCTACAACGTGCACCAAATTTTGCCATATTCAGTTGCATAAAACGGTGCAAAATGCAACAAATCCTGCAAAGTCACCCCTGCAAAACACAACTTATTCCGCAAAACGCAATTGCAACACATCCTGCAAAACACAACAAACCCTACAAAATGCAATCACAACAAATCCTGCAATATTCCATCGCAGCACAACTCCGGAGCTGGTTTGGGGCGGGTATTTTAGCATGGGACTGCCCAAATATTTGCATTTCACCCCGCGGCAGCACCGGGGGTGAGCCCCGCCTGGCTGCATCGCCTTAAGAGCGAAGCAAAGCTGCGGCGATCGATGGGGCAGGCTGCAGCTCGCATGGCTCCAGCCCGCGGCAAGAAGCCGCGGGCGATGGGCCAAGGAGCACAAATCCGGACCCTCGAGGAGGGAAACACGGATCCGTCCCCAGAGCGGAGGGGAAAAACCAACCCCGGGGCCAGTGGGAGAGGACGGGATGCTGTCAGCATCAATGGGATGTTGCGTGGCTTTGGGTACGGTAAATAAAATTAAAAAAAACCCAACTAAGCTGCTGTTTGAGCTGGGCTTTAAAGGAAGCAAAAAAGCAAAATTTGCTGCTGAAAAGCACTTGAACTTGGGCTGGGGCCAGCGAGGCAGCCAAAACACCCAGGGCCGGCAGGTCGTGCCCTGGCCGGCAGCGCCGCGGTGGTTTCACTCTCCCCATTCCCCCAAAAGAGGGAAATATTTCCATTTTGCAAGAGGACGCAGCAGCGCCCCGCCGCAACGTGAACCTCAGTCTGGGGCATCGCTTAAAGCTCCCTGGGGTGCTTTTTGCACCCCAAAAACCTGCCAAAGCCCCGATGGAGGGGGCACCAGCCGGCCGCTGCATCACCATTTGGAGCATCCCCTTCCTCCCGGGGCTCGGCGTCCCCCGGGAAAACCTCCCCGCGCAGCAGCATCGCCCTCATGCCACCCCGGGCTATTTTTATCAGCTTGATTAATGGGATAAAAGCAAAAAAAAAAAAAAAGCAGATTTTATTCCCCCCCCCCCCCCAGCGTCATGGCCGCTTACCCGCAGACGTCCAGGGAGAGCTCGGTGCCCAGCACGCAGACGGTGCTGGTGGGACGCTGGGTAGAGAGCTGGACGCGGCGCTGCTGGGCCATCCCGGCGGGCCCCTGGGGCACCCTTGGGTGCTGTGACGGGTGGCACCAGGGGATTTATAAAGCCTGGCTGCGGGGAGGGGATTAACCAAAGCCTGGCTTAATCCCACCTCCAGGCTTTCAGCCTTTGGTCTGGGTGTGTGTGATGCCCGGCCGTGCTTCCTGGTGATGGAGCATGAATCAGTGCGGGGGGGAGAAGCACCCCAAGACACCCACGAGGGGTTTCTTTTTTCTTTTTAAGAAGCTTGGGGGTGGGTTTTTTTCCCGTCTTAGCACAAAGAGACACTGATGTAACCGGCCACCATTAAACCCACGCCGTAAAATATTCAGCGTGACACCGGAGCCGAGCTGGGGACGTGCCAGCGTTGGGCTCAGAGGGTTTTTATTTCTCCTCCCCAAAGGATTTTATTTGCCTAGCTGGAAAAATTGGCTTTAATTCTTATTTTAGGGGGAGTTGAAGGTGCAAGCTGGGTGCTTGCCCCATCCCCTGGGTGCTGCATGGGCCAGGGGGTCAGTACGTCACCTGCAGTGGGGACAACAGACCCCAGCACAGCTTTAATCGTCTTTGTTTTAATTAAATCTTTGTCTCGGCGTGGGAGAGCCCTTTGCCGATGCAGCTGTCCCCCCACCAACTCTTTGCAGGGTCAGGCGCCGCTGGAATTTAATATCGCTCCTCGGGACTGGGGAAACTCAGCGGGGCCATAACCACGGGGAAAGGGGGGGTTTCTGGGGTTAGAAATCATCTTTTCAGTAAAAAAAAAGGGGGTGCCAAGCAGGATGCATGACCCTTTTTAGGAGCATCTTCCCCCTGCTGTTCTCCAGCACCGCTTGCAAACACGGCGTCGCAGCGGTTTGTGCTGGAGGTGTAGCTACGCTTTTACACCACAAAGAGTATTGCTAGAAAAGCAAATTACCCCCAAAAAAGTGGTTTTAGCCCCATAATGGCTGCCAGGGTTGCACGAGGCTAAGCGATGCCCAGGGCAGGGGATGGGTTTCGCTTCCTGCTGGGTGAGGGCAGCGCAGGCAGGAGAGCCGGGCAGGGTGCCAGGCCGATATGGGGAAACGCCACGCTTCGATTGCGATGAAAAGAGGGAGAGGAAGCAGCTGAGGCAGCTGCAAAGGGTGAAGGAAATTTTTTAATTGGGGAAGGTGTAAAATGATTTGCATGAGGATGGCCTTTACACCGTGCCAGGGCGAAGAGCCAGTCTCCCCAGCGGGAGGTGGGTTTTTTGGGGGCTGATGTAGGGAATTTGGGGGGGAATATTAGGTAGAAACCTGGGGCAAGGGACTCTAAGACCCTTTAGCAGTGGGATGGGGCCTCAAACCCCCAAAGCAGCCTCCTTACCTCCTGACTTGCCTGCACCGTGCTCCCAAAGATGCTCCGTGTCTATCCTCCACCCACCGCAGTTGTCCCCATCCCATAAAACTACCATTCCCATAACAAACCCATGTGCTTAAAAAAAAAAAAAAAACGGTTTTCAGACAACATTTTCAGCCCAACAGCCGAGGAAGAAAGGACGGGAGAGGGGAAGAGCTGCGCCATCAGCGTCAATGCAGCTTTATTGGCAAACCCCTTTATTTTGATGCATCTTCTGATGCACCAAATGCACCTTCATGCTCTGGTTGCAGGACCCGAGCCCATCCGCGGGTGCTTCAGGGCACCATGTGCCACCATTTGAAGGCGAAGGGCTTACGGCGGACGTTGGTGCCGCAGTGGACGTCACCAGAGAGGACGTGGTAGGAGAAGTAGTCGTCGATGAAGGTGCAGGTGAGGCCCAGGGGCTCCAGCAGCTCCCGCACCCGCTCCTCCAGGCAGCACTGCCCACCCACCAGCGGTCCGAAGGGCTTGGGGATGCCCAGGTGCCGGCCCAGCACCAGCATGTTCACCTGCAGCCGGACCAAAAAAATCAGTGTTTTCCACC
The DNA here is from genome assembly GCF_030463565.1 of Pelecanus crispus. Classification (NCBI taxonomy): domain Eukaryota; kingdom Metazoa; phylum Chordata; class Aves; order Pelecaniformes; family Pelecanidae; genus Pelecanus; species Pelecanus crispus. The sequence goes on along the minus strand of NC_134657.1, from coordinate 2,524,572 downwards.
CAAAAGGTGTGTTTGCGTCAGGCGCGGGTGGAAAAAGAGGAGTGGGAGGGGAGGAGGTGCCGGAGGTCTCACCATGTCTGGGAAGAGGGCATCTGCGCGGGAGCCCTTCAGGATGAAGAGCTGGGGGATGTCGATGATGTCCTGCTCGCTCAGGCCCAGCTCCTGCTTCAGGAGGTCGCGGTTCCAGTCGATGCAGCGCTGCAGAGAGGGGAGACCTGGAATTGCCACCCCAGACCATCCTGGCCCCCCAAATCCAACACACAGATCCCTGTGTGCCCCGTTGCATCCTGCCCAGATCCTCGCCTGCTCCATTGCATCCTGCCCAGATCCTTGCCCGCTCCACTGCATCCCATCCCATCCCTCTGAGCAACCTCCTGAACACATCCCCAACCCAAGCAACCTCTTTCCTTTGGTTTTGACACCTCTGCAGTCATCTCCAAGCAGGACAATGGGCTGGGGTGACCCAGCACCCAAAGGTGCCTGGCTACTTCATGGCTGCTCTTCTTGTCCGTCTGCTTTCACGCTGCAAGGTGCAACTCACGCCACGGTTTCTTGCTCTTCCCCAGGATCTCTAAAAATGTTCCCCGCACCCAGAAATCCCCTGGCAGCGATGTGCAAGCGAGGAGAGCGAATCCACGGGTGCAAAGACCCACCTGCACATGTCTATTGTCATTCCTCAGCGACTCATCCGCCAGGATCTCGTCGATGCTTCTCCTCTCAGTGCCCTTCAGCCCTGCGTGGGGACCGGAGCAGAGCGGTAAGGGACACCGGTAAGGGATGCCGGTGGTCCCCACCATGCCGCAGGGATGCCCTTGCCCACTCCCTTACCGACGAGCTGCGTGGCTTCACCGTGGCCCTGCCTCTGCTTCTCCTTGAAGAGCTTGTAGCAGGCATTGGGGCTGGCCAGGAGGAGCCGGAAACCCTGCAGGGGAGAGCCCAGGCGTTCATGCTTTGCCGTTGGTGGGATATCTTAGCCCAACATCCTGCCGAGAGACACCATGCTGCCTCCAAACCCAGCCCCAGCTGTTGCAGGGTGCACAGGATGCCACCCAGGGACTCGCCGTTTTCCAGGAAGCCACCCCAAAAGAAGGTGCATCACCCAGCCCTCACGGGGAGGACAAGCAATTAGAAAAAGGGCTTTTTTTTTTTTTTTTTTTTGCATTTGCAGAAGATGCCCTGTGCGGGAGCAGAGATGGCTCCAGGGACCGGTACCTTCCTATCATAAGTGGGGATGAAAGTGAGGAATTCATCCACATGGCCCACGTTCAGCCACTCCGAGTAAATCTCCACCGGCGCCTGCACTTTCTGGGCGTACAGAAAATCCCTGACCGCCTTGGACATCCGCCGGCCGGAGGCCCTGGGGAGCAGAGGCGGGAGGAGAAAGCTGGCACCCATCACACCCCTCCGCAAGATTTACCCCCGTCCTTCCCCCGAAAACCACGCCAAGGGGAGGAGACGCACCTGCGCATCCCGTTTTAATGGCAAACCCCGGGAAGAGGCTGGAAATAGCCTGAGCCATATATATCTATATTATATATATTAATATATGCACCTCTCTCTCTCTCTCCATTATATATCAATATATAGTATATTAATATATAAAAATAATATATATTACTATATCTAGTGTATATATCAACATAATATATTCATATATCTATAGTATATATAATATATACCTATATTATATATTAGTATATTTTATATATTTTATATTATATATTACTATAGTGTATATATTAATATCTTCCTATATCTATAGTATATATAATATATACCTACATTATATATTAATATATCTATATTTTATATATTAATATATCTATATCTAGGCTGTATATATCTATAGGCATCTGTGCATTACATCCCCCATTCCGCTCAGGCACCTTTGGATTTAAGATTCACAGGGATGGGGGAAATTAAAACGCTCCTTACGCAGCGCTTTGCACAGGGGTGAAGTTTTCTTGGACAGACAGCAGCAGGCTGGGAAAACATTAATTAACCTTCTTGTAATAAGGAATAATTACAGTCCTGGCAAGGCTGGGAAAACGCCATTGACCCGCTGACGTAACCAAAGCAAGCCCCCCAGCTTGCAGCAGGGCTGGGGTCGGAGCATCCCGTTTGTTATCCCAGATCAAGCCCCATCTGGATTCATCCCCGTTGTTATTTTTCCAGGAAAATAACCTCCTTTGTGGAGGATTTTGCAGGGCGCTGTTGTTCCCGCGGGGCTGCCTAGCACTGCCTGCCCAGAGCAAAACAATTTCCAGTTATTCAGGATTTTACCCTTTCCTGGATTCCCCTGTTTTTCCTTTTAATGAGGCAGGGGGAAATAAGCCTGGATGCTTACAGCACTGTGGGATCGGAGCAAAAGCACCAGCGGTTTGGGAGGGGGTAAAAATCGGAGCAGTGGGAGGATTTTGTAAGGGATGAAGGAACAATGATGTGGTTTGCACGTTAAATCTGGGATTTGATGGCAATTGGCCCCAACTTCCCATTTTGATGGGAACTGGCTCCAGATTTCTGCTCCGAAGAGCGCAACCCTTTCTCAGGGAAGGGTTTTCAGAGCTTCTCTGCATCCCGGAGGGAGGGTTCGAGCCCCACCGCATCTCACCAAGGCAGGGGGCTGCCGATCAGGATCCGGCCCAGGGGATACTCCTTGCCTCGCACTGTCACCGGTGGGCTGACATCCAGGTTGCCGAAGGAGTCGAGGCTGGAGATATTTTTCCCGGGGGGCTCGCGGGTCACATAGCCGAAATCAGGGCCCTGGGGAAAAGGAGAGTGGTGACAGGGACCCACCGGGCAGGGCATTTTGCAGGAAGAAAGGGGAGTTGGCAATGCAACAACGCACCAGGATCTTTTTAAAAGCAAAATCCTTCAAGCCTCTGTTCCTGGGCGAGTCGAAAACGACAGGGAAGACCTTGTGTGGTGCTTCCACGTAGCCGAACTCCAGCTCATCCTGTTGTGGGAAGAAGAAGAGGAAGAGGAGGAAAGCTCCTGGCGGAATGATAGCTATCTCGGCAAGGTGTGCGGTGAGGGTGGAGCAGAAATGGGGCAAGCCTGGCAAAGCCCGGCTGTTGCCCTTAACCCCAAGGCAGGCAAGCTGCCTTGCTCTGCCTGGGGGCTGACAGCCCACCCAGCACCACAGCACCTGGCATGGGTCACCCCCGGGGAAGCAACACGTGGCCACAACGGGCAGGGAAGCGGGGCAGGCACGGCAAGGTTTGGACACGCTGCAGGAAGCACACGGCACATCTGGCCGGCATACACCGTGTCCTCCTGGTGATGCACTGTGGGGTCCCTCTTGCAACGTCCTGTAAGGTCCATTTTGCAATGGGGTCCCTCTTGCAAGGGGGACCCTCTTGTGATGCCCCACGGGGTCCCTCTTGCAAGGGGGACCCTCTTGCAATGCCCCACGGGGTCCATCTTGCAACGGGATCCCTCTTGCAATGCCCCATAGGGTCCCTCTTGCAATGGGATCCCTCTTGCGATGCCCCATAGGGTCCCTCTTGCAATGGGTTCCCTCTTGCGATGCCCCACGGGGTCCATCTTGCAATGGGTTCCCTCTTGCGATGCCCCACGGGGTCTCTTTTGCAATGGGATCCCTCTTGCGATGCTCCACAGGATCCCTCTTGCAATGGGGTCCCTCTTGCGATGCCCCCACTGGGTCCCTGGACAACATCCCTGTCTGTGCTGATTGCCACCACCAGCAGCATTTTCCCGTGCTTTAGTTCATGGTTGCCTGGTTCAGCTCTTAGCATCCAGGTGCTTCCCTGAGCAACGCAGTTGATGCCTCCCAGGGGTGCCAGCAATGGGGGTGACACCCTACGTGCCCCAGGAGCCTGTAAGGGACCAGGAGAGCCGCATATTACAAGCATCAATTGATAACCTGTATCCAGCGGTCGCTGCGGGTTTCCACCTCTGAGCAGATGGTCAGCTTGCAGTTGGCTTTCTTCAGCAGGACCTGGAGCCCTTCCAGAAAGACTTCGTTGGAGTCCGAGCCCCGCTGGATGCTGGAGGGAGAGGAAGGAGCAAATGCTGCAAAGGGAGATCACAAGAAGACCCCCAACCCCGACCATACAGCCCATTCCTCATTCCTAAATGTGCTGGGTAATAGTCCCGCAGGAGGTCAGACCGTGGAGAGGGTCCTCCAGCCTTTCTCCTTGGGGTTGCAATGAGTACAGCAAATATTGCCAAATATTTCCCTACCCAAATATCGCCTCTAGCACAGCATGCATAAAGCCTGGCTGATCCTATAGCTGCTACATCGCAAGGAACGGTCAAAAGCTCCTCCTTGGAGAGCCCCCCAAGGCAGGAGAGTGATGGGTTGATGCCCCTCCTACCTGCAGACAAAAACCTCCATAGGCTGCTGGGTGTTGGGCGTCATTATCCAGGGCGCCACGCGGAAAACCACTGTATCTGTGAAAATCGGGGTGCCCGGCGAATTCTGCGAGGGGAGAAAACGCCAGGGAGCAGCGGTTGAAAACCCCACCGTTGGGGGACTTTGGAGGAGATGGGAAAAACCCCACTTACCTTATGGGTGACCTCCAGCAAGCTGGCACGGAAGGAAACCAACCCGGAGAAGCCCACATCGGGGAAAGCCAACCCTTCAACGTAGAAGGTGTTTTCTCCACTGCTGACATCGTCCAGCACGTAGGAGAGCTTGTCCGGCCCCAACACGGGTTTGTAGTGGGGGTGTGAGCCACTCCCTGGGGAAACACCAAAATACCCAACCCAAGACGGGGTGACCAACCTGTCCACCGGGCTGGAAAGAGGCCCCAGCAAGGAGGTGGCTGATGCCAGCACGGTTTGCAGAGGAACGGGTGTGCCTCCTCTTCTCTGGGGAACACACTTGATCTTCCTCATACATAAAGGACTCCATACCCTCAGGTCCAACCCTTTCAAGGTGTGTGGCTCAAGTTAAGCATCTAATGATATAGCTGGGTTCCCTGACCTGATTTTCTGCAGGGAGCTGCTGGGGATTCAGCTGACGGGGTGTTCAAAGGCAAAACGCGCTGCCTGACGAGATGGGCTGCTTTGGTGACTGGGTCATTGCCCGCATGGAAAAGGTGCTGGGAGCCATGTGGGGGTTATCTGCCCCGTGGGGGTTATCCGCCCCGTGGGAATGTCAAAGTTTCAGCAACCACGCTGAGAAAAGCCTTTTTTTAATCCCTTTTCCCTTGATTTTTTCCATATAACCCTATCTTCTACAACAGCAGAGGAGCTTTTGGGGATAAATGAGTGCTTCCAGCAATCGGAGGTGCCCAGCCCTTAGCCATGGTGAACAAAAAAATTAGGGTTTGCCCACCTTGGGGTCATGCATGGATATCTCGGAAGGAAAAAATACTCACGGATAGCGTGGAAAACCCGCACTTTATCCGCATCTGACTCGGGGACATGCAAGACCACCTGGTACTCAGCAAAGATAGTGCTGGGACCTTGAGTCCGCAGCAGCATGACGGACATGTCCTGAAGGTCTATGGCAGGGGGAAAAAGACAGAGGGAGGGGATGCGGAGAGAGGAGATGGAGGTGGTGTAAGTGGGAAACACCCCGGTGAGACCTTTTGGGTCTCCTCACGCTGTGAACGACACCCTACCTGCGGTGGTCCGTATGTCCACCTGACCACTGTCCGTCCCCCCTGCACCGGGGCTGTCCCGGTCACAGTTGACCAGCAGCACGGCACCTTGCCCATTCGGACCCCACGTCCACTTGGCCTGGTGGAGAAGCACAAAAAGGGGATGGGAGCAAGATTTCCCCCATCCCAGCCTCCTCCCAGACCAGACAAAACCCCACGGCTGCGACCACACTCAGAGGACATCTTATAACATGCAGTCGAGGCTGGTGAGGAGACAGCAGCGATGCTTTCAAGCCACTAAATTTTCTAACCTCAGCTTCTGCAGGGCCAGCAGAGACTATTTCAAACAGATCTCATCATCTAACAAGGCAGAGAATATCTGGCAGGCCTCATCTGCACAACACTATGCCGTTTCTAGAAATGCATCTCATCTCAATGTACAATTTGCACTGCCAATTTGGCTGCAGCTAATTACCCTGGTGTAAGTGCTTGGGCATATGCAGATTTGTTGCCAAAGGGGTAAATCTCTTGCCGTTTGCTAAACTTGCGGCTGACATTTAGTTGCATGTTTCAAGTCAAAAAAGGAGGAAAAAAAAAGAGAAAAAAGGAAATAATAAGCAGAGTGTTTTCTCCCATGTGATCCTCAGGGCTGGACTGGAGAGGTAGGAGATTTTGGCATGGAATAAGAAAAGAAAGTCTCTTCCTCCTCAGTTAGTAGGTTGAGAATTTGCCAGGTTATTTGCCCTAATTCAGACACCAGCCACACCACCCAAGTCCCTCTCCCTCCTGGAGATTTTTGGGGAAGAGCCTGCGAACAGGTACACCCTGCATTGACCCTCCGTACGTTGCCTACAGCAAAGCTTCTAATTACCTTGTCCTTCCCTTTGCTCTTCACTCTGCCATTACGGCTCAAGTCCACATCCAGGGATACATCTGAAACATCAAGACAGAAGGAAGCCATTGGCAGGAGAATGAGCTCTCGGTGGCATTTTGGGCTCATCCTTGGCACTAGCCATGAGTCATCCAACACCAACCACACCTTCATGCCCCAAAGCTGCTCCAGACCCAACGTCTCCAACAAAATGCCAATAGAAAAGCCAAACCAAGGGCATTTTCATAGCTTTCCCCCTTCGGTCTCCAGCTATCTTCTACCATCTGGGTTCCCCCAACAGGGATGCACCCACTTCGTAGCATATTTTGTGTTTTCACCAATTTCATATTGACTGTAGCATTTTTCATGAAGTCAAAACATGGTGGAGGCATGAAAGTGTTTTCACCATGGGCGAGTGGACACCTAAATAATTACTAGGCTCGATGCAACGTTTGAGAAGGACTTTCCCTTACAGAGTTCTTGGCCCAAATCTCTGCCTCTGCTGCAATAAAGCAGAGGTTTACCAGCAACTTCATCTAAATCTGTATTAAGCCTATCTTAATACAGAAACTCCTCCGAATCAGATATAAGGTGTGTGGAAAACACAGGCACTGAAGCAGAGGTTGTCCTTCTCCTCATTGCAGAGAGGAGGACAGGGAGAAGCTGGAAATGAAGCTCTAAGCCTAAGCAAGCGAAGAGCATTTGTAAGGCAAAAGCCCTGCAGACAGCGGTGGCCCCAGATGGCTCCAGTGGAGCCCATCAGTCATGGGACGTGGGAAACCATCAGCCTCTTCAGGTGCAATTTTGGGAGGCATATGCATGACTTAAGGACACAGGTCTGACTGTCATGGGAACGCTTTAGAAAATCCCAAATTTAGGGTAATTAATCCATCCAAGTGGAAGGCTCTGCATCCAGACTGGTTGTCTAGACTCCCTTTGTAGTCAGCAGAGGAAAATAGGCATTTGAAGGGAATGATTCATCTCATCCTAAACTTCTAAAATAGGTCAGACAACTACACTTTGGTGCCTATTCCTCTCAACTAGCTGCAACAGAGGTCGAGGAGGGGGACACCAGCCAAAATCAGGTGAGATGGTCTCCTTTGGATCCTTTTCCACCAACGCAATGGTCTTGGCAAGCAGAGGAGGATGCTTGCTGTGCGCATTGGGTGGGGACACAGCCCAGCCTATGTCTTTTTTGCACCATATAAGGCAGCATAATAACATTTTAATTATTTCCCTCTTGCTTGTCAGCATCAGTCAACACCCAAACCTTCATTGCACATCGCAGATGGGCAGCCCGCGCCCCCCACTTAACTCCCGTCTCATGAACCCAGCTAGATCTTGGCATCAGAAAGGGTTCGCCGGGTTTGAACAAGCGTTGCTGCAATACCTACCTACGCAGGTGAGATACAACCAAGCCACCGAAAGCTCATTGCCTTCCCGTCCATAGTATGAAATCTTAACCTGCGAAGACATCACCAGATCATGACCCAAGTCCCATGTCCCATCATGCCAAGTAGGTCTTTCCCCTGGGTTGACCAACCAACACTATGCAACAAGCTCTTGGAGGGTTCATCCAAGCCATTCTCCATTAATCATAGTTCAGCCAAACCATTTCTGTCTGCTTCAGTGCAAAAACAGGCACGGAAAAAGCCAAGGTTGGATATTTTTGCTGCCTGGCATGGAGTTTCTGACACCAGCTCTGGCAGCTACCGCTATCTCATATTTAGGGCACAAAATGCGATCTCCTCCTTCTTGGCTTGATTTTTCATACACGATAATTAAACAATTCTTTTTAAGTTTGAGTTTTCTCTGTGGAAATGAGCCCAATGTCAGCACTACCTAGAAATGCTCAAGCCTGCCCATAATCCTCCCTTTTTGCCCAGAAAATTTGACTTATTTTTCCAGTATCAGTGCATAAAAAGCAACTAACCTTATTGTCATTGATGGTCCTGCTGGTGACATCAATGGTCACTATAACCTCTATATCAGGATCCAGGGGCCATCTGGAGTTAATCATGGGTTTTGTCATGGGGCTGTGGATGACGTGGACCGTAACCGCGGATGTGGCATGGACTTCAAATGACGTGGCATCTTTGGGGGTAGATCTGAAACAGAGAGCAGCATTGGGTTATAGACCAAGTTGTCCCTCCTGTTCTCCTCTGTGGAGCCAAATACTTGAACCCAGAATTAAAATCCAGCCTTAACTGGGTGAAAAGGACTCAGAAACCATCTTCGGGTGATGAAATGCGTCGTCTGAATTTTACATGTATTATCTCTGTGGTGGTGTTGAGCAAGCAGAGCTCCCACTGGAGCTTCAGCACGTCTGTCTGTGGTTAAGCCTAGATTGCAAATCACTGAAGTTTGGGCATCCGACCTCTCTCCACAACAGCAAGAAAACCCCAAAAATTTCAGCATCCTGTGACAAAACCCCAACAAGGAGCCAGGACAATTTTTTATGTCAACCATCCTGGGAGATGGTTATCGTGGGACCATACCCTGACCCAAGAGATGTCCAAACTGGAGCAGAGCCTGAATCTGAGCGTGGAGAACACACACCCCACCTGCATGACATCCCTCACCTTTGAAGTGCTGCCTACCTGCTCATTACAGCCCCAGCACCTCCATCCCAGGAGCACGAGTGCTCTGACCTGTCTGCCATCGGGAGCCAGGCTCCCTGGCCACACGCAAAAAGGGACAGGGTGGTAAATTTTACAGCAAGAATGACAAAAAAAAAAACCCACCACACAGAAGAGATTTATTCCTGGTGTTGCTTTCTTGGCATGGCATCCCTGGTGCCTGCAGCGGCTTGTAAGGGGAAATTAAAGCATCATCTCGCTTGTCACCCCTCGTATTTAACATCGTGCAATGTCGTAAATCCACCTACACACTGCGACTTTTCAAATTTGTGTCTATTTGCCCTGATTTTACAGCCCTCACACCTCAGTAGCACCAGCGGATTCCCACCGTGCTCCATTTTCTGCCCCAAAACAGACCAAACCACAGTCAAAGCTTGATGAATCCATCACCAAGTTCTCCCCAGGAACAAAATGATCCCATTTTTTTAGTTGAAATAGCATCCACCATCTACTTTTTTGGACCAAAGCTTGTATTTGCTACCAAGGAGACAAATCAGCCCATTTGGGGGCTCAGGCTCCATGTTTAAATGGGACTGAGCTTGCTTTGAGTCCAAATCCAGGAAAAAAAATTGCAACTAATAGGTTTTATATATTCCCATCTAGCTGAGAGGAAAAATAATGCTTTTTTAGGGCAGCTAAAGTTCAATCTGAAGCCCTTCAGGGGGACAATGGCATGTCCTGGCCCGGCTCCAACACACAACCCCAATAATTGCCCCGGATGCGATGCTGACTGGCTTATCCTGTATCATTATAAACATGATTTATTAAATAATGATAATGTAACATCAGGGTAAATACAGCCTTGTATCTGACCGATAAAATTACCCCCATATTTAATGCTAGAAAAATCTCTTTTTGTGAAATCACCCGTGCAAACCCGCTGGTGGATTTTTTCTGCCTGAGCCACACATTTTATTCTTTCCCCCATTTTAGCTCCAGCTAAGTTGCTCGTCTTGAATTGCTCTTGCCTAATGCTTTCACAGCCAGAAATAGATCCCACTCAGCTGGGGTGTGCATGGGCTTTGCCTGCAAATCGTCACAGCTCAGCTACGCTTTGACGCCTCGCATTTGCCAGAGCTGATGTCCCTCCTTTGGGTGCAGCTCCCCATGGGACATCATCCCCTAAAACAGACCCAGCGAGATGTGTCCCCCGTGCACCAAAAAAGCTTGCCAAATCCTTGGATGCACTCATGATGTGGGCTCAAAATGAGCTCTGATTTTCCCCCTAGCACGCATTTCTCCTCCAAAGAGCAAAACCACCGTTGGGCTCCCCCAAAACCCATCAGCCCCATGGAAAAACAATGGCAATACCCCGATCCCAAGCCTTACCGGCGCATATCGAGGAAGACCTCGGTACCCAGCACGCAGATGCCGTAGCTGGCGTGGCTGGTGGACATCTGCACAACGTGACGTTGGGGCATGATGTGCCGGGGACAGCGGCCGCATGCGAGGGAAGCTGCTGCCTGGCTTTGTAGGTAAACCAGCACAACTGGATTAAAAGGCAGGGGAATTTAACTCCTCCTTCCCTCGATGACGGGGTTTAGCCAGGGGACCCTGCCGTCTCCACCTCCACCACCCAGCAAGCTGCCGCCCCGCTTGGGGAGATGGAGGCGATAAGGCAGCCCCCGGGGGGGACGGGCGGCTCCGGGGAGGGGACACAGGGCAGGACAGGGTGGGTGACACCCAGCCCTGCCCCGGGATGCTCAGCAGTGAGCTTTTTTGGGGCTTATTCTCAGCTTTTTATTCCCTTATAGCTCCATTTAAGGACTCCAAAGCTTAACGCATTAAATATTTTAACTCCTCCTGTTGTGCAACGTGGTTGTTTAGGGTTATTACAATACACGGTATCATTAAAATAAAGCATTTTCTTTAAAACAACCCAAATTTTCCATCTAGCCTCTCTGCAGGTGACTCATGGCCTCGGCTACCCCATTAGGGCAATGCCCGAATAAAGCCTAACGAAAGGCTGAAATGTTTGTTCAGGTCGGTCCTTCCCATCATAACAACTCCTGAGAAGCGCGACGGGCAGAAACGGGTGCAGGGAAAACTGGTTATTTGGCAGGCAGGGAAGGGGAAAAAACCTAACAACAACAAAACAACAAGAGGCTTTCAGTGGAAATTAAAGGTTCTTGGTGTTTTGTTTGGACCTTGCGTTTTGGGGAAATTGGGGTTTTTTTGGGCACACAGCAAAGCTCCCACAGGAAACATTCCCATCGCTGGAAGACGTCATCTACTGGACGACATCTCTGGGCCATCCCAGGAGGCTTTGCCTGCCTGCAAATAGGGAAACCGGGCGAGATTAATCCTGCTAAAGTCTCCGCCATGCTCGGGGATGGAGGCGGCAGCTAAGATGGAGCAAAAAGGCAGCACGGGGACAGAGGGCGCACCGACAGCCCCATTGCCGCAAGGTTCATCCTCGTAGCAAGGGCAACACGGGGCGATGCGGTCACGTTACCGATGCAATGGGCAGGAGAGGGCTGGAGCCAGGAGAAACCCAGTTTTGTGAGTGGCAGGACCCCTTGCAAGCCGAAAAGGTCAAAGCAAGCTCAGTGGAGATATAAGGACCAGTCCCCACCACTGCACCGAGCTGCACGTCCTCAGCCAGAGGAGCAGCGACCTGCGCGCACCTTCCCTTGCAAGATCAAACCAGCTGCTTTAAACATCTCCCAGCCAGTCTACATTAAAGGGCGCCTTCCAACTTTAATTGCAGCAGAAAGAAAAACAACAGCACCATGTCTCGTACGCGAGTACGGCTTTAATAAGATCGTGGGAGCCTGATGGTACGGCCAGGATGCTCGAGTGGGAAATGCTAGTGGCATTTCCAGGCTCTCCAGGACCTCGCCTTGCTTGAGATTTTAAATACAACCCTGTTTCCTGAAGCCCAGCACGAGCCAAACTCCTGATGTTCACAGACTTGTGAATTTTGTTGGTTCCCAAGCCCTCCCCATAGAGCACAGCACCCCTGAACCCCAAACCCACAGCACCTCCAGCACCCCTAAAACCCTTCGAGCTGGGGTGAAGCAGAGCTGGCGCGGGGGGCGAGGAGCTCATTGCATCCTCTGCGGAAGAGTCTGGCCATGGCAGCATCTCTACCGAAGAGAACTGCAAGTTGGATTTCCCACTCGTGACTGCTTGTCGCACTGGTTTGGACTGGGCACGGTGCTGAGCTTGCCGCCTGCTGTGATTTTAGCATCGCATCCTGCTTGGCTGGTTTGAACCCTGTGCCGGACAGGGAACACACCTTAATCCCCACGGGGTCAGGCTGGTACAGTCTGTAATCTGGAGGGAGGTGGAGGATGGTGGTTTCAGGCTCTCAGCAAGCATGAGGGCTTCAGCAGAGGGTTTGAGAGCATACGCTTCTCCAAACCCACCCAGGATCACACCTGTCCAGAAAGGATGGAGACACGGTGCCAAAACCTCGTCTTCATTTTGGTTGTGGGTTTTTTTGGCGTGTTTAGTCACAGCACATTTTGAACTGCCACGGTCACTGTGGATGCTCGCTCAAGCCCAAAACACCTCGTCTTCATTGGGTGGTACCTACACTCACCTTTTCTTCCTCCTCCACCTGCTATTAGCACCAACATGCCCGTGCACAGGGAGAACGACAATTTTAAGTCATCTGGCCCATTCAGAGCTGAGTGTTTCTTCCTAATAACACCTCATCCCAAGAAGTTGCTATTAAGATCCCTGGTACACAATGGATGGGATCCTGTCTCTCCATCGCATTGAGTGAGCTTGGTCAGCCTTGTTTTTTGGGGCTCACTTCATCTTTTTCACCAATTTCAGCCTGTTTCTAGCCATGATGGAGCAAGACCTGATCCCCCAGTGCTCCCCCAGGAGCCCCACTAATAGCCCAGACTCCCTCGGGACATTTCTTCTTATCCATCTTGCACCGCCACTCCATCAAGGAAAGTTTGATAATCTCCCTAAACTGATAATTACACCTTGTTTATTATTCTGCATGCATAATTGCAGGCAGGAACTTTTAAGAGCCATGTCAGCCTAACTATTTGCAATATGGTAAGGCATTGAATCAGTTACCAAGTCCCGCTCGGGTTTGCACGAGGGTTTATTTTCTTTAGGTGCACAGCTGTAACAGCACGGCACAAGCACCCCAGGCGGGCACCAAGTCCCCTGCCAGGGACCTGCCTTCCCCATCCCACTTGGAAGCCAGGGAAGAAGGGCAGGAGGCTGGTCTGACCAGGAGAAAATGCTTTTAAAGCCGGTAAAACCCAAGACAGGTTGGTGCCCATCCTGGTAAAACATCTGTCACCAGGACTCGTCAGAGCTGGCTTTGCAACCACCTTCTCCTGGGTGAGAAGGCACCAAAAATCCCCTTCCATTCTTTCTTCTCCCCAAAATAAAGGTGTCTGCCTGCTGGGAGACTTCATACCTGGCAATCAAAGAGCAAAGCACCCCATAAAACTGCTTTTTCCCCTGGGGCTGGAGCCATGCACGCACCCCGTGCTTGTCCTGCCCACTCTCCCCCAGCTTTGCATTAAATTTGCTGCCCTATAAATATGTCCCTCGCTGGGGCATGCTGGATGCCTCCCCCAGGGAGAGCAATAAAGCCACGGGTGGGCTCAGCTTTGCCCAAGCTCCTTCATCCTTGCCAGTGGGTTGGTTTTGCCTCCTTGAAGCTGCCTGCCTCTTCCAAAATAAAGCCAGCGCGGGCAGGAACGGGCAGCGCCTCACGGCTCAATTGGGACGGGCACCTGTTTGCACCTCCTAAACGCGAAAGGTCAGCTTGAAAGGACTGCGTGGGGAGAACATTTCCCTCCTACTCTGCAATAAGGCACGTGCCTGCAGGAAGGGAGCCACAAAACCACCCCAAAACCCCTCACCAAGCACCCACAGAGCTTAAAACCCCCTTGTACCCACCGGCTTGGTCATCCTCAGGGAGGAGATGCTGGGCAATGCGCACGTGAAAACTCTCAGGAATCAGCTCACCAGGGCTGTTTCCAAGCTCCAGCTCTGGGATCTATTCCCAGGTCCTCGAAATTAGGGCGGGCAGAGATCCCTCAGCGGCACGGAAGTTTATGCAGAGCAGGTCCTAATCAGCAGATCTGATTTTAAAAAAAACAAAACAAAACACCAAGAACTCCTCTGACTAGATTGACTATAGCCACAAAACCACGAGCCTCCAGACATCTACATGTGTAAATATATATCTATATATACGTCCTGTGATGGTTTACCATGTCTGATCTTCCACCTGATGGCACAGAGCAGAGTCTACATCACAAATAGCACTTTTGCCTCCTGAAAAATCCCGTTCTTGCAGCATAAACCGAGATTGATTTAGCAACTTGCGGAGGGAGTCGCCCAGGCTTTGGCTGTGATGGGGACAAGCAGGTCCTTGCACCATCCCCAGCACCGCACACAGATACGGAGAGGATGCCTCAGCGCGATTGCCTCTCTCTTTCGTCCCCAAATGAGACGCTGCAACAGGTGGGTGCCTTGCCAAAGCCTCTGCAAGAAGGGTTCAGTATTTTCCCCACTGCCAGCATAGCTGCAGTGGCTCCATGAAGACCTCCAGAAGCTTGCAAAGGCCCCAAGAAGCTTTGAAAGACCCCTAAGGCTTGCAAAGAGCCCAGGAAGCTTACAAAGACCCTGCATGGTTTGCAAAGAACCCCAAAGGTTTGCAAAGTCTCCAGGAAGCTTGCAAAGACCCCATCCTCCTTCCACACCAATCCCTCAAAGACAGGGACCTGTGCAGTGGCAGGGAAATGGGCTCTGCCAGCCCCTTGGGCAGCCAGAGCCACCCAAAAAACCCCAGGACAACCCAAAAATCCCCAGAGCCACCAGGATTTCAATCCCATATTTGCTAGCAGGTAACACTTGCTCCTAAGGATCCACAGGTTTCCTTTTGCCTGGCAAGTGCCAGGGGCTTTTACCCATACCAGCACCATCCCACCAGCTGGACCACAGGGCATATAAATAAAGTAATATTTTTATATAGATGTATGAAACAAACCCCCTGACCAGCTAGACAGACTCCGGCTGATTTTAAAAATCCCAAGTGATGTGGTGACCTTGGGGTCTTTCTCTAAGATGGGAGGTATTAGGGGTTAGGCTTTTTTTAAAGAGGAGGAAGATTTAAATAGCATGTGTTTTCCTTACTGACAGCTGAAATACTAAATCCTCAGGCACAGGAATTGGGAAGTGAAACTGGTAGAAGAGAAGCTCCTTTTTTGCTCATTTTCTTCTAAACCGATGGGTTTACACCTCTATTTCCCCAGCCCACAGGTCCCAGGAGAGCGCAGGGAGGTAAGGGCACCCCAGCCCATGCAATGCCAGCTGCTGGCTCTGCTTTGGGATAAAAAGAGGGAAAATAAGTCTCATACAGTGCTGGAGAACAGAGCCTGCTGTGCAAACATGATGCGGGGGCCAGGGGAATGTTGTTGGTTTGGGGGGGGGGGGGTTCCCTCTTTTAAAATTATTTCTCTTTCTGGTTCCTCTTTCACCAGTGTTTCTTACTACTGGTGGTTTAAATAGACAGGGGTTAAAATAGATAAATCACAATGCTTCTCAGAAGGAACACTTTCCAGCTGCCAGCAGGTCAGCTCCTGGGTTGGGGTGTCTAAACCGGGGGTCATTTAACCCAAGCCCCCGGCATGTTTTGCATAGCAGCGGTGCCACCCTGACCACAGTGTTCCACGGAAGGCACAGTCTGGGAGCAATGTGGTTTATATTTTCTTATATTGCTCAGGAAGAACATCTACCACCTTTAATAAAATCTCCTTGTTGCCACAAATCTCATTTTTCCATGTGCAGAAAAGCAGCAAAACTGCCTTTGTGCGTGTGTGTGTATGTGTGTTCCCAAGTGTTTGCTCAGCAATGCAAAGTCCTCGCTCACACTTGCTCAGGTCATGGCAAAAAAAAACCCCGAAACCGGATCTACTTCAGACGGGAAACTGGATTTGAGCTTATTTCCTATGCCCCAGCCACGGAGGGAAGAGAGCACCAAAAAAGAAAAGCCTGAAAGGTATATAAATAGGGAGCAACAACCTGAACATTTCTGCTCCTCACTAATTGCTTGTGGCTTCTAAAATCTGGGGCAGAAGTTTGGCTTTTAAAATTAATATTTAGCTTGATGTTAATAAATAATGCAAACACCTGCGTGGGCAGCAATTGCTCCTGACACGCTCCACTGCGGTGCAGCAAGTGGCGGGTTCGCCATGCAAAACCACCTCCGATTTCCCCTCATTGGCAACTCGCTCCCCAGCTTCTCTCTGAAAATAAGCAGGGGGAAAAAAAAAAGAAAAAAGGAGTGTCCTGCTCTAGCCTAAGGGCTGGGAAATTGTATTTCTTCCAAGAGCAGCCAGAGCTTTTTCCTAGAGAGCAAAAAAAAAAAGAGCGGATACCCCACAGATGCAAATGCCAGCTGAAACCCAAAGTGCTGCAAAATCACCTCCCCGTTGGGCTACGCGTCTGCATTTGGGGTCGGAGAGTTGGGGACAGCTGGGGGAGCTCCTTGCGTAGGGCTGGGAGCCGGCCGGGCTTTGGGCCAGCCGCCCTCCCTCTCCATCCCTTCCCTCCCCTCGGAGATCATTTTCATGGGGCTTTAGAGGGTCCAATGCAACCGTCCCCTCCCTTCGGACTGGGGTGGGGGCTGCGAATTTGTCATCCCAAACTTTGCAAGCTCTAAAAGCAGCTTGATTTGCTCTGGGGCCAGTCGAGGAGGAGGAGGCAGGCGTGCAGGGGAGGAAGGAGAAGCAGCTGGGTGCTGCCACGGGGTTCGGTGCCACCCGGAGCGGGTGCGGAAGGGTGCGCGTGCCCATCGTCGGAGCATCTGGGCTGCTGCGCGCAGAGATGCCAGGGGACCGCACGCTGCGGCTGCAGCACGGGAACCGCATCGAGGCCCTATGCGTGCTGGGCACCCACATCTCCGCCGATGTCTACGGGTGAGTGTGACGCCCCACCGCTCCCCTCCTCCCTCCATTTCTGCACTTACACCTTTCTCCTTGCCTTTACTTTCACCTTTCTCCTTCTGCAAATCCCCCCCTCCTCATTTTTCCTTCTGCTCCCCCAAAACCCACAGCCCTCATGCTGTGATTTAATGCAATTTGCGGGCAAAATCCTCCCTGGGCTTTGGAAATCTGCGCAAGCCCCAGGAAAGCTTCGAGCATCCGCATTTGCACGACATAGTATTTACCCCAGGTCTGCGACGGCGATGGGTTTGATCCATTTGCGGTCAACAGATCTAGTGTCATCTCGGAAAGCTGCTAGAGAGCAGAGGGATGAGCAGGAGCCACAGGGATGGACTGCAAAGGAGGGGATGCAGCTGGGAAAGGGAAGGAAACCAAGATCTTGTGACTGAGGAGTGTCGTGGGAAAGCATGCGAGTCCCCACACCACCAGCCCTGCACCCCTAAAGCCAACCTAACGCTGCACTGCAAGATAATTATTCCCCCAAAGGAAAAAGTTTAAAAGCTCATTTCACAGTTAATTCTGGTCTTTGCTGCTTTTGCAAATCTCACCCTGGCTATTCAAGCCAAGCAGCACAGCTACACGTCAGCTGGCATCTCTCTGGGTCAAATCTCCTGCCGGTGGGATTCCCAAAACCCAGAAACAAGGAAACCAAACCAGTTTCTCCATGCATAATTAAATGTAATTTAACAATTTAAGAAACACCCAGGCAGCAGCAAACGAGCACTCGTATTTCCTCTCCCCTCACCCCAGTGTGAGTTTGGCGAGGCTGCCAGCATCCAGAAACCCAATAAATGATGCCGTAACGCTGATACAGCACAAGCTCTCAGGTGTCAGGAGCACGCATGCTCAAAGGGAGCTGGCACCTTGGGAGCTGTAAGCATCCCAAAAATAAAAAAAAAAAAAGACAGGGAAATTCGGAACAAGGAGCCAGGAGAGGGGAAGGGGATGCACGGAACAGCTGGAGAAAAGCAAGGGCACGTCAGACTGGGAGCGGTGCAACACCAGCTGCTTCGGGGCTGGATAAAATCACCCTGAAAATTAGAGTTTCCCATGGTAAAGTCTCTCAGCTGGGTTGCCACACCATTACAATGAGCTGTCAAATACCAGGTTTGCCTTGGCTGGAAAATAAACACGGATTTCTCCATTAAAGTGCAAACCCGAGTTGGGTTCCACTGGTACTGAGTCCTTTGGCTGTGATTATTACAGATCATAATCTGCACTGATGGGTACAAAATAGACTCATTTTGCTAAAATAGCGTGTTCTGCCCTAAAGAAAAAAAAAAAGACACTTCAAGCTTTCCCAAGCAGGGAGGAAAGGGCAGAAAGGTGCCGGCGGTGAGCGTGGAGACGCCAGCGTGCCCAGTCTTGGCTGTGTTTTGGGAAATGAAATTAATTGCAGTGAGAACTGTGTATTTTTGGTGCAAACCTCTAAAAATTGAATGTGTTTTGAGCAGGGCTGCCCCGGCCGGGGCGGTCTCCTTTGGCGTGAAGCACACAGAGGGGGTGAGGGTGGAGGTGGTGCGCCAGGGCCAAGCAGAGGTCGGGTCAGCCCCCAGCAGCGGGACACGGTGGCCGCTGGACAAGGGGACGGTCCTGAGGTTCAGCGTGAGCCGGGCCAGCACCGAGGTCAACGATAACAAGGTAAGAAGTGGGGTGATGGGGTGTGGGACCTCCGTGGAGGGACAGCATCCTTCCCCAACCAGGGATTTGGGGGTTTGCAGGTAACCGTCAGCTTTTACGCAGAGGGAGGGCAGCCCATCAACCAAGCCGGGGTCTTCCTCACCGGCATCGGTGAGTACGAAGGCTTCCACAACGCAGCAATCCCTCTTTAACCCTTTGGTCCATTGGAGCGGGGTGTTTTGGTGTGGGGGCAGAGATGGACCCAGGTTTGCTGGGTCTGGAGGGCTCTTGCACCCACCCAACCTTGCCGTACCCTGGGATGATGGTGGGATCTGCCCATCCAGGGATCTCTCTGGACGTCGACGCAGATCAGGATGGCGTGGTGGAGAAGAACAACCCCAACAAGGTAATTCAGCCTCTTCCACTGCACAGAAAGTCCACGGGCTTGCAAGAACCTGAGCTCACTAAGCCCCAGCGGGTGTTTTAGGCAAGCTGGACCTGGGGTCCGGAGGGACACGGGGCCATCCTGCTCCTCAGCTGTGACAAGGAGAGCCCCTTCACTCCGGCATTGGACTGCAACGACGAAAGGGTATTCAACAAAGAAGGTAACACAGCTTCAAAAAAAAATCATATAAAGCAAAAAATGCTCTGTTATTCCCCCTCTTTAACCTTTTTGGAAATGAAATTTTGCTTGGGAACTGGCTGCCCATGAGCTGCTCTCCACCAACCTGCTGAGTAAGCTTCCCACATGGGAATTTTTTTTTTTTTTTTAATGCCATGCAAACTAATTGTGGTCAAGCAGGGGCATGAAGCACAGCCAGAAAAATAGCAGAGGTGCCACTGACAGCAGAGCTTGGCCCAGGGATGCTTCGCACGGGTGAAAGGAGCTCGGGGCAAGGCATGCAGCCGGCAGCCAGGAATACACCCGCCTGTTCCTGGAAAACTAAAACCACACCAAGCCAGTGCCCGTCGGCTTTTTGAGGCCAGGGACAGGCTGTGTCAGGGCTGGGGGGGGAAGGGCATTTGTTTCAAAGCACAAGCCGCAAGCTTTGCTAGCAGGACCACAGGGGTTTTTTCCAGCTTGCAAAGGCTGGTAGCAAGGGAAGAGCAGATTTCTTAGCATGGGAGATGCAAACCCCAGGAGGGAGCATGCAGGCCAGCCAGAGCTGCATGGCACAGTCACCCATCACCCAATTTTTTTTTTGTTGTTTGCACCCCAGATTTGCTGGACATGTCTCAGATGGTCTTGAGGACTGAAGGGCCGCAGCACCTGCCCCGTGGGTACGAAATAGTCCTCTATATTCCCATCTCCGACGCTGACAAAGTTGGGGTCTTTTATGTGCAGAGTAAGTCCCTCCTCACCTCCTCCTCTGCCCCTTCCTCCTCATTTGTGGTGCTTTTGAGATCCGCACAAGCTGTTTTCCATGCATCTCTGACCTTGTTCTCTCTGTGCTCTTCCAATGGCACTTCTGAAGCAAATCATTAACAAGCAGAGACACAGCACCATAAAGCCATTTATCCAAGGTCATCCAGCAAAGGAGTAGCAAAAAAAAAAAAAAAAGCCATGTGTCCTGACACCCATATGCTTTATCCATGATGGCAACATGCTCTACAACACATCTTCCCTTCCTTGTTCCTTGTTGTGGGCACTTTGATTAATTCCCTGGGGCCAAAAGCCCTCATCCAGTCCAGAAACATGCCATTAAGTAGCTTGGTCTTGTCCCTCCGTGCAGAGGCAGCCTGTCAGCGGGAGGGTTGGTGGCATTGTCATCCCATGGCAGGTCAGAGGGGGCTGCAAGGGCAGAAACCCCATGAAAACATCTTCTCAACGACCGCTCCATCCAAGGAAAGGCTGAGACTTTTTTTCCCCCACCCTTCTTGTGCATGATGGCAAAATTGCAAGCCCCTTAGCTCCTGTTTTAAGGCACTTCTGCCAGATGAAGTTGTATCTACCCACAGAGGCAGAGAAACTCCAGCACAGAGGGATTGTGGTACCTTCTTGCACACAAGCAAAATAGGTTGGAAACCACCACAGAAACTTTGGTAATTGCCCACCTTCCCCTTTCTTTTCTTGCAGACCCCTTCTTCAGGCAGCGCTATGTCCATGTGCTGGGCCAGAGGAAGCTGTACCACAGTGTGCAGTACACCGGTGGGACCGCTGAGCTCGACTTCTTTGTTGAAGGGCTCCGCTTTCCTGATGACACCTTCTCTGGGCTGGTCTCCATCCATCTCAGCCTCCTGGAGACTCTGGCTGAGGTCTGCGGGCTCCAGGGAAAGGGTGCAGATGGGAGGTGCAACAAGGGGTGCAACAGTCCAAGGGGCATGGAGAAGGGGATGGGGATTCAATGGAGAGCAGTCCCCATTAATTTACCCCCAAAATGACCTCAAGGGTAGGGTATTTTTGGGGAATAGTGGTAAACAGGGTGTAGAAATCCCCGATTTCCGCTTGCTTCCCCCAGGGTATCCCCCATACACCAATCTTCACCGACACAGTAGTGTTCAGGGTAGCACCATGGATCATGACCCCCAACACTTTGGCACCGGTGAACGTCTTCGTCTGCAGGTAAAGGCCAAGGGATGATGCCTTCCCAGCCAAACCAACATCAGCCCCACCATCTCCCTGGAGGTCACCAGGGCAGGCTGGGGAGGTGATGGGCAGAGGGAAAGGCAGCTGCCTGCAGGAGATATCCACCCTCCAGCAGCCCTTCATCCCCTTCCCTCCACTTTCACAGCATGAAGGACAACTACCTCTTCATCAAGGAGATAAAAAACCTGGCGAACAAGGCCGGCTGTGAGCTGAAGGCTTGCTTCGGCTATGTCAACCGTGGGGACCGCTGGATGCAGGTAGGTGGGCACTGGAGAGGGGGCAAAGCTTTCCCTCCCCCCTGCTGATGTGCCCCATGAGCGTTTTCCTCCCTTCTTTAGGATGAGATTGAGTTTGGCTACACTCACGCTCCCCACAAAAGCTTCCCGGTGGTGCTGGACTCCCCTCGAGATGGAGGGCTGGAGCAATTCCCCATCAAGGAGCTGCTGGTAAGAGCAGGACCACCACTTGCATTGCCTGAGGAACCGCTCGCAGGTTTTTATGCTTAAGCCCATTTCACCACTCCCAAAACCCCACTTGCACTTGGCTCCTTGGAGGCCCTGCAATTAATTGCCTGAAAAAAAAAAAAAAAAGAGTTTAACACCTCTGCATGCAACTGCACAGAGATACTACCCCAGCTACTTCCAGCTGGGAGGACACCAACAGCCTCACCCCCTACCTCAAACCAAGGATCAGAGCCTAACCCACATCCCAGCCATCCTGGAAAACCTTTTATCCAGAAGGTGCTGGATGAAAGGGGCAAGGAGGACCTCACGCCTCCGGGAACATAGGGCTTCTGCCAAGCTCTGGGGCAGGAGGGGATTTCTTCACCCTGAATATCTGAGCAGTGGGCTGGTTTTTTCCTTTCCTCCTCTGCACCTGTGAATACACAGAGGAAAGGAAAGTGTGAGAGGGGTCAATTTACTTGCTCAGAAGAGAGCAAGGTGCAGCCAGCTGCCAAAAAAAATCCCTGCGAGGCTTCTCTGCCAAGGCAAAGGGCCAGCCACAGGCAGGGCGTGCAAAGAAAGCTGGCTGGGAGAGCAGTGACTCTGGCCAGGGTGTTTTGGGAGAGCCCAGCGAAGACAAGCATGGGAAAAAGATGGACTGAATGACCCCTTTGAGATATCATCACGCAGAAAGGGCAGGGCATCCCCAAGTAGCCGCCAAATCTCTGCCCATACACCCAGCCAGGCCCTGGCAGCAGCCTCAGCCCTGGTCTTCTCTCTGACAGTAATGGGAGGAGAGGACAGCTCACTTTCTGCTGCACGTCACTTTGGGGAAGGTTAAGCACTTTCAAAAGCATTGAAATACATCATTTCTCATGCCTGAAATGAGTACATGCAGTCCTGGATTCATCAGGCAGGACGGGAATAGCACACTGATCCGCTCCTTCGCAAATAAGCCAGGCAACCGCTCCTATCTACCCTCTTTAGGAACTGCTTTGCTTCATATTTAGAGAAGCAATTTCAGCCTTTGGAGCTTCTAACGCATTACACTCCAATTTCTGCTTTGAAGCCTCCCCTAATCCCCACTCCTATCTTTTCAATCTCATTTTCCAGCTAGGAATATTTAGCCAAACACAACACACTCGG
The DNA here is from genome assembly GCF_030463565.1 of Pelecanus crispus. Lineage (NCBI taxonomy): Eukaryota > Metazoa > Chordata > Aves > Pelecaniformes > Pelecanidae > Pelecanus > Pelecanus crispus. Next base: position 2,501,759 of record NC_134657.1, on the reverse strand, counting down.
GTCCTCCTCTCGCTCCGGCCAAGCCCTAAGCCCCTGGGACCCTGTGCCAGGGAAAAAGGAGATGAGAGAGAATTAGCCGCTCAAAATCAATCTGGAACTGATAGGACTTGGATGCAACCCACAAACCTGGGATGAACCAGTGCCTGGACAGTTGAAACTGTACCAGCTCCGTGGTTTATTAAACTGAAATAAGCTGAGAGCAGGTGTTTCGTGCTCAGTCCCTTCCACAGCACCCAGAGAAAGGATCTGACTCCCAGCCATCCTCCAGATATGCACTCCAAAAATGCACAGGGAGCCCTGGGGAAAGGCAGCAGCAGCTCCCTGCTTCTCCAAACACCCTCAATAAAAAAAAAAAGCAACTTCTATATCATAACTACACACCCTCAGGTCTCCCTGCTCACTTTTACTGACCTGCATATTTGTTTTACCCCTAGGGAAACCCAATACTAACAAGTGATTGGGATTTACTGCAAACCCAACCGATACCTGACCTTGTCCCAGGGGCTATAGAGAGCTCCAAGCTCACATTGACTTGAACCAGAGAGCAAAGACAGGTTCAAGGCAGGATTTTTGTCCCACCACTGCCAGTTTTGCCCTGTTTAACATTGCAATCTCTCCCTTGGGCATTTGACCCTGGCACATCACAACCAAGGGTTAACTACCCCTGCATGCACAATGCCTTAAATCCCAGATATATTAAGTCCTGAAAATCAGGGTTTAAATAGGATTTAAGTGAATTATTGCCCTTCAGGTGGCTCTTACGCCTGGGGTGAATTTACCCTCAGGGGCTGAAGTTCATCTCACTTGACAAAAGCCATCCAGAAACTCAGCTTTGGGGCTACCCCAGCACCTAATTAGCTTAATGCACACACTTAAACATTGTCTGCAGGATAGCAGAGGAGATCTCTCCCCAGCTCAATGCCCCAGCTCTGCCTCTGGCACTTGCCACTTAGTACTGAGCCCAGATGACCCAGAGACCTTTATCCTCATGCCTTTCCTTTAGCCTCTCCCCATCCACAGACAGGCTTCTATCCTGATATTTTTTTACCCACTGGAGCAGGCCTGAGCCCAGCAGGAGGGATAAAAGCAAAGACATGGAGGCAGGGGGGGACTCAGGACAAAGCCCACAGCAATTTCTCTTTCCCCAGGGCCCCGACTTTGGCTACGTGAGCCGAGAGCCCCTCTTCGAAGCCATCACCAGTCTCGACTCCTTCGGCAACCTGGAAGTCAGCCCACCGGTGACCGTGGCAGGGAAGGAGTATCCCCTGGGGAGGATCCTCATCGGCAGCAGCTTCCCCATGTAAGAGATGGGAAACCCACATGTTCAGGAGCAAAGAAACCTTGATTGCCCCTAAATAACATTAAAAAACACATTAAGGGCCTTAATTAGCCATTCCCTGGCCAGCTGCAAATCTCATACCCTATGGAGCAGGTGCACCTAACCTCTGCCTTCACATTCACACCCTCCTTTCTTTCCTCCACCTTGACAGCAATTTCTGTGTACATACATATTGCTGCATAAATATTTATTCCCTCTCTCGGGGGTATTTTGCCTCCAGATCCGCAGGGAGAAGAATGACCAGAGTGGTGCGGGATTTCCTCTACGCCCAGCAAGTGCAGGCTCCCGTGGAGCTCTACTCCGACTGGCTGGCTGTGGGTCACATCAGCGAGTTCATCACTTTCGTGCCCACCTCTGACACAAAGGTACCCCAAACCCCTGAGCCACTCCGTGGTTTCTTTTCTGAGATACAAATCCCATTGGGACACCACTAGGAAAAACCCCAAAGCTCATTTCTTTGGCAGTCCCAGTCAGTATTTGCTTGGGTTTTCACCCCATCCCCAAAGTGAGGGGCTCTGAGCAAAAAAAGGGACTTTCTTAGCTAATAACCAACACAGAAGAAAAAAGATGCCTGCAAAGGTAGCCCAAGAAATTTAAACCTCAATATTCACATGGGCTGACCAGGGCTCACAGCTGCTCAGCATCTCCCAGATGTTTTCAGAAGCTAGCTCTTTCCTCTGTCCTGGTTTTTACTTCTGACACAAGACTTTCCCCCTGGGGAAATCATTCCTTGACCTGGATGATTCAGAAAAGGAGTATTTATGCACACCCCCCCCCCACAAACCCTCCATGCAGTGCTTTTACCCTCCCCAGGGCTGTGCTAAGCCCCTGTAAGAGATACCATCAAGACTGCAGCAAGCAGCCTCCTGCACTCCACCAAGGAGACCATTTCTACAGGTGGGAAGCAAGCCAGGACACACACACGGCTCAGACCCCACAAATTCATAATTCCCATGGGATTAGCTTAATAGCAATTTTTGGCTTCTTCTAAGGAAGTCAGAACATAATTATTCACTCGCTCCATCCTCCCTCCTGCATTGCAATGCCAGCCTAGAAACAATAACAAAAATAACCCAACCAAGGAGTGATCACACTCCTCATTCACCACCTCAGCTCACCCAAACTTCCAGCAAGCACCCTCCTGGGAGCTTATATACCCCACCTGGGGCCAGCAGGATTGGACCCAGGTGCAGCCAGGCTGCAGTTTTCCTCCCTGTCCCAGCAGCAGTTTAACCCCTTGGGGACGGTTTGGTGGGTATTTGCCAACAGCATAAATCACTGTACCTCATTCAGATCTATCCCCTCAGCACCGCATTAAAAAAGGCAGTAAATAACAGCAAAAATGCCTAATTTTAAGAGCTTAAGCTCAGATTCCTTTCAAAAATAAGCCCCTGAGGTCCCCCAAGGCTTCAGATAAGCCACTTTCGGTGACCGCTCTCCCTCCTGTCTTGCCCCAGCGATTTCGGATGCTGATGGCCAGCCCCGCGGCATGCTACAAGCTCTTTCAGGAGAAGCAAAAGGAGGGCCAGGGTGAAGCCACCATGTTCAAAGGCAAGGGGACAGCGGGCAGCTTCAGACGAGCTTTGATGTCGGCAGAGCAGCCGGCCCGAGGGCGGCAGCGCCTGACCGACGTGCGGGTATCGGGGGGACACGGGGACCTTTTCCCACCCGCTTGCCCTTCACAGCTGGCAAGCGGGATGCCTGCCCACCATACCCAGCCTCCTCAAGCCCTATTTTGGGAAAGCGAGTGGGACGGGAGGGATAAAGCCCTCTGCGTGGAGGGGATGCTTGCTTGGTGGGATGGAGCATCCCTGTAAATGCCAGCAGAGCTCCAGCATGGAGCGGGGCTTTTGTGTCACCCCAAATTCACACCATTTTTTCTCCCTTGCCCTTCCCTCCCAGCACCAATGTCTTGGCGGCCAGTTTGGGCACCCTTTAATTGTGGTTTTGAACATCGTCTATCCGCGATGGGGTTGGGGGAAGATCTCTGTACCTCCGTGGGTCCCTCTGGGTCACTGCCACCTGCCCGGGAGCTGGCTGTCCCAAAAGAAGGGGTGGAGGTGGTAGCTCTGGTTTTATGGAGCTGAGTGGAGAAATTCAGGAGCTTATGACTCCTGTGGGCAGGAGGGTGGATGATAGGACCTTTCCAATGCTCTTTCCAACGGGCAGAGGCTTTCCTCCCACCTAGTTTCCCAATAAACTAAGAATGAAGACTCCCAGCAGCCTTAACCCCACGCTCGGGGAATTGGGATTTGGGGTTTTTCTTCCCTCTCTGTGCCCTGTTTTAAGCTGGGCTCCTACCAGTGCCATTTCATTTTGACAGGGGTTTGCATTTGCAGGGTACTCTGGGACAGACACGAAACGGGTCACCATTAACAAGGTCCTTTCCAGCAACATCCTGGTGCAGCAGAACCAGTATGTTCAGGTAATGACTGATATTTCCGGTAAAAATTCATAATTTTTGCAGTAACTACCCCAGGGTGGTGCAAACCTTTAAGGGGAAGTGTTGCATTTTGGCTCTGATCCCGTGTGAGATGGTTTTGGGGACTGTGCCCACCTGTGTTCACCTCCTCGACCTGCTCTTCTCCATCCCCTCCAGTGCTGTATCGATTGGAACAGGGACGTCCTCAAGAAGGAGCTGGGGTTGATGGAGGAGGACATCGTCGACCTGCCGGCCCTCTTCAAGCTCGACAAGCAGGGCAAAGCCGTGCCGTACTTCCCCAACATGGTGAGGGGGTTGCCCACTCCTTGGGTCCTCCCCAAAAACCAGCTTATTCAGCCAGGATGAGTCCCCAAAGGTGTCCCAGAAAAGCACAATATTTACAGCCGCCCAGAAAAAGAAAATATCTCCAGCCAGGCTTGGATAACCCAGCATCTACCGCAACTTTGTGGCTTCGTGTTGCTTGCAGTTGGGTTAAACTGTGGTTTTGAGGCGAAAACCTTTCAAAGTGGTGAAATTGCAAGGCGCGGGGTGCATTTTAATGATAAAAAGGGGGAAAATGATGACGGATTTGGAGGTCTGGGGAGGGCGGCTGCAAAAAGTGGCATCAATGCCCCATTTTGGGGTGAGGCTGATGGAGGAGGGTGGACGGTGGCTTTTCTTCAGCTTTATCAATCGGAGAGGCTTGTCGTGATGCTACCGGGCTCCTCTTGTGTCACCCCACAGGTCACCATGATCGTCTTGGCGAAGGATCTGGGCATCCCCAAACCCTTCGGCCCTGTGGTTGGGGGCGAATGCTGCCTGGAGCGGCGGACCCGCTCCCTCCTGGAGCCACTGGGCCTACGCTGCCATTTCCTCGAGGACGTGGCCTCCTACCACGGCAGGCTTGGGGAGGTCCGCTGCGGCACCAACGTCCAGCGGCGGCCCTTCGCCTTCAAATGGTGGCACATGACGCCATAGCGGGGCCTCCTTCCCCCTCCACCCTCGCCTCCGGCGGCTTTTTCAGTGTGTGTTGCTTGCGATTCAGTTAATAAATGAATTTGCTGTGAGGAAAGAGGCGGGAAATTAAATAATAACGGGTGATAACTGTGAGAGAAAGGGAGGGAAGCCCTCAGGCAGGGTGAGGCAAGGGGGAGGACATTTCAGCCCTCAGCGCCCGCCATTTTGCCCTGACCACCGTTGAGGCAAGCAGGAGGGCCTGCGCACCTCCCCTGCAGAAAAAGTTCAGCTGGGAGTTAATGGTGGGCTGCACTGGTCTCCTCCCTCCCCAAAAAGGGGGGATCCAGGCGTCCTGGCCCCGCCATCCCGCCTTATGCCATAAGGCGCGCCACACTCAACATGGCGCCTCCCCGGCGGCCGCCGCCACTCCCAAGATGGCTGCCACAGAGCCCCGCCCCCTCTTGCTCGTCTATGGTCGCGCGGGGGCTCCTTCCGCTTCCGGGGCGGGAGCGGGGTCGGAACTGCGCAGCGCCAAGATGGCGGCGGCCGTGGTGGGAGTCTCCTTGAGGCGCGGCGTCCCTGCCCGGCTCCTGCGGGCCGGCCCGCGGCCGGTGAGGAGTCTGGAGCCGCCCTGCTCCGGGCAGCGGGGCGGGGGGCCCTCGGGGGAGGCGTGGTGCGAGGGGCTGAGGGCTTCGGGGGTGCTGGAGGGGCTGTGAAGTGAGTTGGGGGGTGAGGAGGGTCTGGTGGGCGGTAGGGGCTGTGTGAGGTTTGAGGGTGGGCAAGGGAGCTGGGGGGCAGGCGGGGTTGCAGAGGGGGCTGGGAGGAAGCTTGGGGGTGTGGGCAGAGGGGCCTAGGGCGCAGGAGGGGGTCCAGGGTGCAGCACAGGATGGGAAGAGGGTTCAGAGTGGGTAGGAGAGGGGTGGGGGGCTGGGAAGGGCAAGAGGATATGTGAGGGGGATGCTGGGAAGGGTCCGGGGGGCAAAAGTTGGGAGGAAAGGGTCTGGAGAAGTTATGGGGGAGATAGAAGTTGAATGGTGGTGGAGGAAGAGGTGGTGCAGAAGGGAGTTGTTCATCTGGAGTGGGGCAGTGATGTGACTGGGAGCTTCTGAGGGCAGTTTTGGGGCAGGGAGAGTCTTCAGGGCTGTGGAAGAAAAGAGTGTCTGCAGGCACTGCAGGAGCACCTGTGGGTTCCCCCTTAATTTTGGGATTATCCCCTTTGCCTTGGGGAGGAGGAGGGAGCCCCAGGACAGAGGTGGTTGCCTGGGCTCAGGTGCACTGCTCTGACAAATCCTTGAGAGGATTTTCCAAAAGGTGTACGAGTGCCCACATACAAAGCAGTGGTGGGTCCTGCAGCGATCACCCCAAAGCATGTGGCCTCAAGTAATTTTTTTTTTTCCCCCTGCTAAGAGCCACCCAAAGGGACCTAAGGGCTCTTTTGCTGTTGTTTGAATACAGATGTGCCGGGGAGCGCAGACAGCAGCTGCAGTGGCGCCCCGTATCAAGAAGTTTGCAATCTACAGATGGGATCCTGATAAGCCTGGGGACAAGCCCCGCATGCAGACGTACGAAGTGGATTTGAATAAGTGAGTATGCCCCATTAGGGAGAGGCTTTGCTGCCAGGCAGGTGCGCTGGGGCTGCGTGTGCATGCAGGTTGTCTGACAAGTGATAACGGAGGGTGGTTGAGGAGCACCTGAGCTGACAGCTAAAGGTGTCAGCAGCCTCATTAAGGACTGTTAAAACCTCGTTAGAGTGGCCAGGGAGGTGGTGTCTCGGCTGTGTTACAGAGTACCTTGGCCTCAGCACAGGTGAGATCAATGTTATTTCCTGATAAAGCAAATCTTACTGTAATCACATGGGATTATTTTCCCCTCCCTCACCTGTTGGTGCTAAGTCTGGCAAATCAAGCTGTACTCTGAATGCCAGTGTCTCGATAGCTGTCAGCAGTAAAATGGTCACTTCATTTTGTGACTTCTGTGAGGTTCTACCTGTATCGCTCAGTTGTGTTGAAGACTTGAAGGTGTTTGCGGCTTTAATAAGCTCTATTTACATGGTAAATCTGGGGTCAAGTTCCAAAAGGAAACTGTTTTACGTGTAGCTTGCAATCCCAGACCTGGGAGATAAGGCAGAATCTTGATTGACCCTTCTCATAGTTTTCTTCGTGCTTAATTACTTCTAATTTGCAGGTCATGGTAAACTTGTAGTAACTACCCGCACACTTTGGTGTAGTGATCACTGAGAAAGCTCTTACTTTGATTCTGCGAAGGGTTGCAGTCTTCCCTGTGGTACAGAAACCTTTGCATGGGCATGTATGCCGTGATTTCCCTGAGTTCTGGTTGCTGCTGTGATCTTGCCAGAGGAATTCACCTCGAGCCCTTTCTGAAGGCTTCAGATACAAAGCCACGTAGCTCCTTACTTAAGAAGCACATGACGGAGAACTCCAATTTTTGTGTGACTTGCACTGGTTAATAATTTCTGGGTGTTGCCTGGTCTGCTGTATATAAAATTACATAAGTGTCCACAGCTGTTTGGTTTTGTGTGCAACGCTGCCTCTTGTGACTAATGAGGACAGGCAGACTTGTTAAAACCTGACCCAAAAGGAGAGAACCGGTAGCAGGGCACTCGGTTTCCAGTTGTGCTGTCTGAGCCAGATCCTCGGGCTATCAGCAGAAGAAAGGGCTTCTCTCCCACCCTGACCCTGGGGTGTGCTGAGGCGAATGGGTTGTGCTGCTGATCAAGATAGCTCTGTCTTGTTGTCTCGGATTGGCAAAAAAAGTGTGGTTTTTTAATTGTAGTTGACCAAAGTCCTTTTAGGTGCTGCTTAGTTGGGGTGCCAGAGATCAAGCACTGAGGCTGGGGGTGAATTATCAAGGTTCACCAGCTTTGTTTTCTGTTACAGATGTGGGCCTATGGTGCTTGATGCTCTGATCAAGATTAAAAATGAGATGGACTCCACTCTGACCTTCCGCAGATCGTGTAGGGAAGGTAAGGAGGGGTTTTCCAGCCTGCTAAACTGAAGATTGCCCTTGAAGACTGTTTGTTGCTGACAGTGCGTGTGTAACTACTAGAAAACTTCAGGGTAGATGGCAGTGCACTGCTCTCCTCTACCAGCTGCTGCATATGAAATACCTCAATGAATCAAGTAGAAAAGCTAAAGCTCGTATTCACAGGGCGTAATCGCACAACACTGAGCTATGAGCAATATGCTTAAACAGCCCCAGTCGTTCCTGTTTCTGGCCTAATCTTGTTCATCTTGCTGCCCTCCAGTGACGGACTGCGTAGGGAAATCTAGCAAGAGAGATTACGACAGCAAAATTGAGGGGGCAGATGTGGGGAATGGGAATGAATTGTAGGGGCTGCTTTATCTAGTGCTGCTGTGGAAATAAGAAAGGGTGTAACTGGAAGAGTACTTACAACTTCTAGGAATAGCTTCAGGAATCTTTTTTTTTTTTTTTTTTGGCCCTTTGACTAAGCTAAATGATTGATTGAGGGGAAAAGGCCATCTGGTGGTTTTACGTTGTAGAGCTACTGGCTGGTTCTGTTACAGGTACAAATCTGTGTAACTGCATTAAAACTTACCTGTCCAGGTGACTTTTCCTGTCAAAAATCCTAATTCCTGGGTAATGTTGAGATACGGAGCTTAAAATGATAGTTGTGGAAATGCGGGAAGGGAGGATGCCTTTATGGAATGACTTTGATTGTAATTAGGTGGGTTTGCAAGTATGAGAAATCTAGGTGCAGTTGATGCCTAAAGATGTTTTGACTTGGATCTAAATGAAAAGCACTCTTCAATGCAGCAGTTTCCTGTAGAATCTGCATAGCAGGCAGAGGAATTTCATCCAGTGTGGTTGTTCTCAGTGTCTGATATTTAGATAGCCAACATTGTTCCCAAGCAGCTGGAATTAATTGCCCTGAATACTTTTCTTTAAGAACCTGAAGACAGATTTTCAAGCCGGACTGGTTCAATCTTGCCCCTTTTCTACGATGCAGGAAAAAAAAAATCCAATCACGTGTTCCTGTTGCATACTCGTGGGCCTGTGTCTGCAGTCCTGGTTCTCTCTCCAGTTGACTGGAAAATACTTGTAACCATTTCTCGAGTGGGAGGAATAACCTTGTTCGAGTGCCAGCCTTTATCTGGCGGCGAGGGGAAGGATTGCCATCAAGTGCTGAGGCAGACTAGCTCGCCAGCGTGAGGAGCAGTGGCATTTCTCTGACTCATATCAATTGATATGTGTCAAATCCTCTGAAATGAGAGTTTTGCCCTTTCAGCATTTGTCATCTTTCTAATTACGATGTTTTAGGCATCAGTCCGAATTGGATACCCGAGCTCCTGACCTGAGCAGTATCTGTGACAGTTCTGCGGTGGTTTTTCTTGTAAACCTTGGCCTTTCCTGGGCTACATCTGATCCTTATATTACTGGGAGATCATTAGTAGTGTCATCTAATCCATTTGTTCAGCTATTTATGTGCTGTTTGTTCTGGTGAGTGTCTGTCCTCTCACATTTGGGAGTTAATGAATGCAGTTTATGGCACCACTCTATCCTGCCGCAGAAGGCGCAGAAAGAAGCTTCTGTTTTAAGGACTTTGAAGCTTCTGTCTTAAGGACTTTTATGTTCCTGACCTTCAGGGATGCTTTTGACCGTAACTAGGGCTGATGGGGGATGCGCCTGGTTCCCATGTTACAATCTTAGCGTTGGCCGCTTCTCATCGACACGAGCTTGTGCTTCAAACTTGTGAACAAAGCTGAATGTTTTCCCTGCCCTAAGTAGCATGTAAAACTAATGAATGATGCGAAAGGGATGAAGTGTCCAAGCCACTTGTTTTCTGCTGTGGAAGGAAGTTCAGCACTGAGAATGTGTTTAGGCTTTAATGAAAGTGACTCCTGTGTTTGTTCTTTATTTAAATAGCAATGTGTTTGGCCCAATGGCAACTTCTGGAGTTTTTCTTGTCACGTACAGAGTTTCTTGAAGACAGCCTGGGGACGTGTTTGGGGCCAGGAGGATTTTCCCCAAGGAGGATAAGAAGATAAATATCTAATGCTTTGTTCTTTTTTTTCTCCTACTCAGGCATCTGCGGCTCTTGCGCCATGAACATTGCTGGTGGAAACACGCTGGCCTGTATCAAAAGAATTGACCCTGATCTCAACAAGATCACTAAAATCTACCCTCTCCCCCACATGTATGTGGTGAAGGACCTTGTTCCAGTGAGTATCTGCCTCTGTCAGCTTGCGACCAAGGGTGACAGCATTCCAGGCAGCGTGGGGTTCAGATTGGGGTGGAGGGGATAATGTTGGGAGGTGCCAAGGGGATCAGGTCTCACAATTCACATGTTATTCCCGCTGGTGTTTTCTGGCTTGGGTGGGTCTGAGCTTCACAGCAGTGACTAAATCTGTCCTCGTTTGGAGGAATGTGGCAGGTTCAGGTACAAAATGCCACCTTCTGTTGGAGTGGTAGCAGATGTTGAATCTTTCGTGCATCGGTTCAGCTTTGTAAATGTGACCTTTTTGCCTTTTGACTCCTAGGACCTGAGTAACTTCTATGCACAGTACAAATCCATCGAGCCTTACCTGAAGAAGAAGGATGAGTCGAAACAGGGCAAGGAGCAATACCTGCAGTCCATAGAAGACCGTCAGAAACTGGTTACTGCTTCATTTCTTCTGTTGAAATCCCTTCCAGATAAGACCAGGGTTAAATGCTAACATGCGGTAGCTTCTAGTTCCTTTAATGACAAAGCTGTCTGGTGCAAAACCCGACGTGGGTGGAATCTGCTCCCTGAAATGCAGCGTCATGGCATGCCTGCATTGCTAGGGGTAACATTTGCTAATGAAATGCATTTGTGGTTGCGATGGGGACTCTGATCTCATTTCCACTGTCTGCACTGCGAAACCGTGTGTGTTTGTAAAAAAGCATTGTGAAGGCTACAGGCTTGTAATATTCCAATGGAGATAAGGCACCGCAATTTATGCTGGCATGTAGGCTGTCAGGCTCAGCGCTGTCTGTCTTGTCTAGCTGCAGCATGCTAAGCAATGCTCTCGTGTTGCTGCTTGCTGGGTTTTGCAGCCCTAAAAACTAATGGCAAAAGCTAAACCCTTTTGGATGTGGAGACACAAGCGTGATGTGTTAGTGCAAGTCTTCGGATGTCTGTCTTGAGCACCCTGTTATTTTGAGGGGATTTCCTGGGAACGTAGTGGTGTTGGTCCAAAGTTTCTGCATAAAGCTGAAGGGTGTCTGAGGAACCGTTTGAACAGCTGGGACATAATAGCTTTTTAAAAAGCTTATAGTGTGGGTAAGTTCTTGTCTGGATTTCCTTGGCTGCCACAGTAAGTATCATTAAATCAGCAGTTTCTCTTTTGCCTCTGACCTGGCTCGATGGATCCATCGCTCACTTCACATTTCAAAGCTCGGCCTGTCAGCACTCCGCTGTGATCGTTGCTGCGGTGCTGTCACTGAGGAGGCGCAAAAGTGGGCAGGCAGCCTAGGCTTTGGCGTGAACATGAACAGCAAAGAGGAAGGCTGATTAAAGGGGATTCAATGAAAACATGTGAGCTGCAGCCTAGTGCTCTGCAGTGATCTTTGAAAGTTTTCCATTACGTGTGTTTGCTGTGAAGTTAACATGCAATGAGCAGACCGGTAATGTGCCCGAGATGTCGGTAGCATCATGCGACCGGCGCTGTGACATCTTAACAACCGCAAGACTTTACAGTCTGAAAGAATCTTTATCCAAGGGCAACAGTTCTGCACCGCTTCATAATGTTATCTGATCCATACATAAGGCCTAAAGAGACTCTCCCATAACATGGTTTCCATAAAGCAGCATCCTTGAAATCACTTTGTCATTCAAGTAGAAATAGGCAAACCTAAAGTGGCTGCAAGAGCTGCCTGAATCTCTCTCTCAGTTTGTAAACTTGCTCGTTGTCTCGTTGCTGAAGTTTCTCTTGCTTTGAAAATGGCCTGTGTGCAGGAGAAACTTGGAGACAGTCAGCTGAAAAACTCCCACCTTTTTCTTTAAATCATCAGTCATTTGAAATACTACAATTGGAAATAAGACAAATTTAGAGCAAGAAGGTAAGTAGCTTTGCAGGTCTTTCCAAAAGTGTATTGGAGCAGCCTCTCTGACACAGGCTTGCTACAAGCTCCCAGGAGTTTTTGGAATCAGGTAGCTTTCTAAACTAAATTTAATGAGACCTTTGTCCCAAAAAGCAACTTTCAAATACGCAATTTAAGCCAGACTGGGCTCTGTCTTTTAGCCTGGGGAGGCTGATTGAGCTAGGAGACTCGGGAGACCTCTGCTCCTCAGAGTTTTAATTGTCTTCTGCCCAGTGTCACTTCCGTGTAGGTCTAACTTCCTTTTCTTCAGTGCCTGAAATAAAAAGGCCTTCATCTCTATAAAAATGGTGAAATGGCTAAAGACTTGCACCAGTCCTGTTCCGTAAGTGCTTGGGGATCCCTTTGAAGCACGTGTTAAACTGTGAGCTATTCTCCCCTAGGCTGTTGGGCAGACTTTGCTCTCTCTTCACTTCTGTAACACGGCCTTGAATCGTTAATTGGTTATGGATCTGTTCCTTTCCTCAGCTGCTTATTGGCTGGTAGGAAAGAACGCAGGAACATCAAACAATTTTCACATTTTTCTTTAGTTTAATGCTATTTCTTTTGTCGCAAAAAACCTAGTTTATTGTAGCGATCAAGTTGGGAGGATTGCACGCGCATTGTTTCAGAGGACATGCGTGTAGGAATCGCTCGCTTCTGGCAGCGCTTCTTCAGCTCAAGGTTTTTGGAGCCGCTGTGTTGCAGCGAGTCACTAGAGGGGGAGGTGGGGAGGGAAGCAGCACGTGCTCGTGTAAATCCTCTCTTTTAAAAAAAGGCTTCGTCGTGAGTTTCTGGAGTGGCTTGACTGTGGTCTCCCACCCCCGTGCAGGACGGACTCTACGAGTGCATCCTGTGCGCCTGCTGCAGCACCAGCTGTCCCAGTTACTGGTGGAACGGGGACAAGTACTTGGGTCCTGCCGTACTGATGCAGGTAAGGACGGATTCCATTTGTCACGTGGGACTGCTGAGGGACGCCCTATCTAAAAGCAGTACAAATATTTGCGAGCACGGGTTGGGATAGTCTTACATAGTCCAGATTCTGGACCAAAATTCCTGAGTTAGGTGTTGCTTTTAAAAAATCTCGTGCTGATTACACCACCTTGAAGAAGCATTTGGTGTGTCAAATGCCACTGACTTTCAGGCCTATCGCTGGATGATTGACTCCAGAGATGACTACACAGAGGAGCGCCTGGCACAGCTTCAAGACCCATTTTCTCTCTACCGTTGTCACACTATCATGAATTGCACGAGGACTTGCCCTAAGGTATGCGTACACCCTGCGTGTGTCCCCTCTGGGGTTACTGGCTTGGCTGCAAGCCCCTTGTTTCAAAGCAATCGGAAAATACCGGCTTAGGTTTTTCTTTTCCTTGAGCTTGCCTTGGCTTGTTTAGCCTTTTGAAATGCAGTCTTGCTCATGATAGTGACTGTACAAGAGGATGTGGCAAAGTTTTTTTTTTTGTATTACGCATCACAGGAATGTCTCTTCCTCGTGAGTGAGACTTTGAGAACCTGTTTCCAGGATTTAGGAGCGTGACGGTAGGGCGCTGGTTGTGCAAGGGACACTGCCACAAACGGTACGGGGAAGTTTGTCCTGCGTAGTCTGGTGTGAGCTCCCCCCGCAGTGCAACCTTAAACTCCAGCAGTAGCGGCTGTCCCTGGTGTATTGTGCAACTTGTGTAATGGAGAAAACGACAGCAAGTTTTTGGTGCCTTTGGAGGACGTGTTTTATGCTGACGTCCTGCTGTCGGGGCATTTCCCAGATCGTCTGTTCTCTCTGGTGTTTCTTGCAAACTGAGCAAGCTTTCCCAAATCGGAGCGTGCCTCTTCCTCATCTTGCAATGACTTTGTGCCTGTTGTTGGGCAGATAACCAAGTTTTGCTTTCTTGCCAGCTGTGCTGTTTTCTAGCCAGCCTTTGCTTGCACCTGGTGGTGGAGTAATTCTTGAGCTGTGAAATAATAGGAAGGCAAATGTTTGAGGGGATCACAGACATGGCGGAAAGGAGATCCTGGAGATCGGGGTTGACAGGTCAGGAGTGCTGCGTGCTGATTTTTTTTTTTTTGTGTGTGTGTGTGTTTTTCTAAAGTGATTCACTGACTACAGATAATTCCCCCTTTGTATATCTCAAGATTTGGTGTGAACCGTAGTTCAGCTAAGGGTGAAGGTTCAGCTTGAAGATCTGGCTGCATGGAGGAATGTACGTAGCGCAGGGAGGTGGCACGCTGAGGCTTGGCCTCTCAAGTTTGAGGCGCGTTGACGGTTAATAACACATTGCCACTCACATGCTCTAATCCCGGCTGTTGTCTTGATCGGCCCTGAAAGACTGCGTGGTGAGCTGCGCAGCCGGGTAATTTCCTGTTCGTTCTCTGTCCCGCAGTGCTGCTGCTGTAATCGCAGCGATGCAGCGGGGCAGTTGTGATCCCCCCTCTCATTTTGAGATTAGGCACGCTTGGCTTGGTAGCAGCGCCGCAGGATTAAGGGCCTTTGCAACATGACGTGTGTCTATATTGTAGAAAAACCTTCTTTGGAAAGCTTAGCTGGCTTTTGTGTGAGGAGCATTTTCATCTTGTGAGTTGCTGTTCTTGGTCACTTCCCTAGTGTCCTCCAATATGCAGCTTTTTTTTTTTAATTTCAGACAAGGAGGAAAACCACATCTCTTGTACCATCACTCTCGAGCTTTTACAAGGCAGTTTCCTGCCTCCAGAAGTCATCTTGTAACACCCGTAAAAGTGTTGAATTCAGTCCTGCTTGAGCTTTATTAGCAGTTCCTATCGCTCGGCCACTCATTCTTCTCTTTGATCCTCGCGTTGCTGATTAAAAATCAGTCCTCCGAAGCCAAACGAGCGTTTTTCTTCAAGCAGTGGAAAGTGCTGCCGGTTCAGCCTCCAGGTAGAGGAGCTGAGCTCCGAGCTGGCGCGCTGCGTCTCTACCCTGGGCTGGCTTGCTTTATCCTTTGCAAATTGAGGCTGAGCGCGCAGCAAGCCTGCATCAGCACACCTTAACCGAGGGGCGTGTGTGCCGGAACGCCCAGGCTGCCTGGAGCAGGCTCTTCAGAGCTGGCCCTCAGTCCCAGCATTTGAAAGGAAGCACGATATTAGGCTGGGCTCCAGCTTTTAGGGAAAAAAAAAAAAGCATCCTCTTGCCAGCTATTTTCATGAGTAGCAGCATATCTGTGAGTTTACTGTGACTTAAATCGAGGCAAGGCGGGGGAGGATGCTCTACCGTGCTCCTTTCCAGAGGAGCTAACTGAAACTTTTTCCTTTTTAGGGTTTGAACCCCGGCAAAGCGATTGCTGAGATCAAGAAGATGATGGCAACTTACAAAGAGAAGGCGACCGCTGCATAATGCTGCTCCCTAACTGGAGGTGTAACACGCAAACATGCTTTACCTGAAAGTAATTTATACTTGATTTAGCAAGAGAAGGTTCCAGCAGGTTCCAGTTTGGTGGTTTTTTCCATAGTTTGCATGTACAATAAATACTACAAAGAACAAATAAGAGTTGTAACTTTATTAACAATATAGAACTGATGCCTCTGCCTCAATCGTAGCATCCCAAACCTCTCCGGTTTTGCAGTTTTGAGTGTGTGAGCAGCTGGGGTCACCTCTGAGGCTCTGCTGTGGGATGAGGATTTGAAAGCGGCCCCACAGCAGAGACGGAACAGAGAGAGGATTTCTGTAATAACCTTGATCCCGTGTCTTTAAAGCGAATGCACGTGTGGGACGAGACCTGCAAGCAATAAACCCCGTGGCGATTAGCAAGAAAACAGTGGAAGTGGCTGGGAAAGGGGAGCGTTGGAAGAATCTCAGCCAGGGCTCCTTGGTGAGGAGCAAAGCGAGGACCTGGAGCGCACAGGGTGCGGGCGTGTGGCAAAATGCCGGTGGCGGCGGCACTGGGAAAGAGGTGTCTTGCCGCTGCCCTGCTGGGATGCTTATTTTTTTTATTTCAAGTCCTAAAGTAGATGAGACTCACTAGAGCAGGGTTGAATCTCACTCTCCGCTTTAGAACGTGCTTTAGCTCCGGATTTCTCAAACTCGCGATGTTCGTGGTTGCTTGAAGCAGTTGCTTGCTGCCTTAGTGGGGTGGAGAGAATGGAAGGTTCTGGTTTGCTGTTGAATATTTTGTTTGTTTAGATGTAGTGGGAACCAAAACTCCCTTGTGCGAGGATGGGTGCAGAGGGGGGAGCAGCTGCTTTTTTGGCTGCAGCTGGGTGTGGTGGTGGGCAGGAGCAGCCCTCTCGCAGGTGTTGGCTATTTCTGGCAGTGGTTTTGCAGCAATTGGAGCCCCCCAAGAGCCAAGCTTTGGCTGGAGGGGTCTGCGGCAGGGCTGTTATTTGGGTCTGCACCTGGTTATTGGCTTCAAAATCCCCTGGGTGAGTGTGCAGGGGTGGGCGGCCAAGTGGGGAGAGAAGGGGGGGCTGCAAAGCCCCTTTTGGGGCAGAGCCCGGTGCATTTCCTTCTTGCAAGATCCAGGGGTGCAAAGGCCTTTTTAGGGGCACAGCCTGGTGCGTTTCTGTGCAAAGCTCCTTTCTGGGGCAGAGCCCCGTGCGTTTCCATGCAAGCTCCGGGGGTGCAAAGCCCCTTTTGGGGCAGAGCCTGGTGTATCTCCTTGCAAGATCTGGGGGTGCAAAGCCCCTTTTGGGGGTAGCGCAGCCCCTTTCTGGGGCAGCGTCCCGTGCATTTCTGTGCAAAATGTGGGGGTGCAAAGCCCTTTTGGGGCAGAGCCCGGTGCATTTTCTTGCAAGATCCAGGGGTGCAAAGCCCCTTTTTGGGGGCAGACCTCCGTGCGTTTCCATGCAAACTCTGGGGGTGCAAAGCCCCTTTTTGGGGCAGAGCCCCGTGCATTTCCATGCAAACGCTGGGGGTGCAGAGCCCTTTTCTGGGCAGAGCCCTGTGCATTTCCTTTCAAAATTTTGGGGTGCAGAGCCCTTTTCTGGGCAGAGCCCGGTGCATTTCCTTGCAAGATCCAGGGGTGCAAAGCCCCTTTTTGGGGGCAGAGCCCTGTGCATTTCCATGCAAACTCTGGGGGTGCAAAGCCCTTTTGGGGCAGAGCCCGGTGCATTTCCTTGCAAAATGTGGGGGTGCAGAGCCCTTTTGGGGGCAGAGCCCTGTGCATTTCCTTGCAAAACGTGGGGGTGCAGAGCCCCTTTTGGGGCAGAGCACCGTGCATTTCTGTGCAAAATGTGGGGGTGCAGAGCCCTTTTGGGGCAGAGCCTGGTGCATTTTCTTGCATGATCCAGGGGTGCAAAGCCCCTTTTTGGGGGCAGAGCCCTGTGTATTTCCGTGCAAACTCTGGGGGTGCAAAGCCCTTTTGGGGGCACAGCCCGGTGCATTTCCTTGCAAGATCCAGGGGTGCAAAGCCCCTTTTTGGGGGCAGACCTCGGTGTGCTTTCATGCAAACTCTGGGGGTGCAGAACCCCTTTTTGGGGCAGAGCCCCGTGCATTTCCTTTCAAAATTTTGGGGTGCAGAGCCCTTTTTGAGGCAGAGCCCCGTGCATTTCCATGCAAAACGTGGGGGTGCAGAGCCCCTTTTGGGGCAGGACACCGGGTATTTTGTGCAGCCCCCCCCCCGTGGGGCAGAGCTCGGTGCCCTGCCCTGCCACGCAGGTTGCAAAGCCCCGGGGGGGGGGGGCAGCATCCAGGGTGTTTCCTTGGGGGGGGGGGGGGACAGGACTACAAGTCCCAGCAGCCCCCGCGCGCCGCTCTTCCGCCGCGCGCCGCCGAGCTGGGTGCGCGTGGGGCTCCGGCCCCGGGCCGCGCGTGGCCGCCCGCCATGAGTGCAGGTGAGGGCCCACGCGTGGGGGGGGGGGTGCGTGGCCCCCCGGCTTGCGTCGGGGAGCTGCGGGGGTTGCGCTGCGTGCCTGGCTTGCATCGTGCGTGGCCCGCGGGGGTTGCATCGTGCGTGGCCCCACGGTTGCATTTTGCGTGGCCCCCGGGGCTTGCATCGTGCGTGGCCCCACGGTTGCATTTTGCGTGGCCCGCGGGGGTTGCATCGTGCGTGGCCCCACAGTTGCATTTTGCGTGGCCCACGGGAGTTGCATCGTGCATGGCCCCACGGCTGCATTTGGCGTGGCCCACAGGGGTTGCATCGTGCATGGCCCCACAGCTGCGTTTGGCGTGGCCCACGGGGGTTGCATTTCGCGTGGCCCCCAGGGTTGCATCGTGCCTGGCCCCACGGTTGCATTCAGCGTGGCCCCACGGCAGGTGCGTCGTGCGTGGCCCCACGGCTGCATTTTGCGTGGCCCACGGCGGGTGCATCGTGCGTGGCCCCACAGTTGCATTTGGCGTGGTCCACGGGGGGTGAATCGTGCGTGGCCCCACGGCTGCATTTTGCGTGGCCCACGGCGGGTGCATCGTGCGTGGCCCCACGGTTGCATTTTGTGTGGTGCCCAGGGGTTGCATCGTGCGTGGCCCATGGGGGTTGCATTTTGCGTGGCCCCTGGGGTTGCATCGTTCTGCGTGGTCCCCGGGGGGGTGCATCGTGCGTGGCCCCACGGCTGCATTTTGCGTGGTCCCCGGGGGTCGCATTGTGCGTGGCCCCACGGTTGCATTTTGCGTGGTCCACGGGGGGTGCATCGTGCGTGGTCCCACAGTTGCATTTTGCATGGTCCACGGGGGTTGCATCGTGCATGGCCCCACGGCTGCATTTTGCGTGGTCCCCAGGGATTGCATCGTGCCTGGCCCCATGGTTGCATTCTGCGTGGCCCCACGGCTGCATTTTGCATGGCCCACGGCGGGTGCATCGTGCATGGCCCCACAGTTGCATTTTGCGTGGCCCACGGGAGTTGCATCGTGCATGGCTCTGTGGTTGCATTCTGCACGGTCCATGGGAGTTGCGTCGTGCACGGCCCCATGGCTGCATTTTGCGTGGTCCCCAGAGGTTGCATCCTGCATAGTCCCACAGTTGCATTTTGCATGGTCCATGGGAGTTGCATCGTGCATGGCCCCACAGCTGCGTTTGGCGTGGCCCATGGGGGTTGCATCGTGCGTGGCCCCACGGCTGCGTTCTGCATGGTCCGTGGGAGTTGCATTTTGCATGGCCCACGGGAGTTGCATCGTGCATGGCCCCACAGCTGCATTTGGCGTGGCCCACAGGAGTTGCGTCGTGCGTGGCCCATGGGGGTTGCATTTTGCATGGCCCACGGGGGTTGCATCCTGCGTGGCTCTGTGGTTGCATTCTGCGTGGCCCACGGGGGTTGCATCGTGCGGGGCCCTACAGTTGCATTCTGCACGGTCCGTGGGAGTTGCGTCGTGCACGGCCCCACGGTTGCGTTTTGCGTGGTCCACGGGGGTTCCATTTTGCGTGGCCCCCACGCTTGCATCATGCGTGGCCCTACAGTTGCATCGTACACGGTCCCCAGGGGTTGCATCGTGCATGGCTCTGCTTGCATTTTGCGTGGTCTGCGGGGGTTTGCATTTCACGTGGCCCCACGGTTGCATTTTGTGTGGTCCACGGGGGTTGCGCGCATCCCCTCTCAGCCAGGGTGCAGAGGGGAGGGCGGCTTCGCTTTATTTTGCTGCTTTATTTTGCTGCTTTATTTTGCTGCTTTATTTTTCCCCCCAGCAAGGTTTGCCAGAGGAGGAGCAGGGGATGGTGCAAAGCGGGGTGCTGCCCCCCCCCCCCCCCGGCAGCGCAGATTTGGGGGGTGGCAGAGCAGTGCGGGGAGCGCAGCGATGTCCCACGGCACCCCCGTGCACCCCGGGGTGCTGGGGGGGTCTGGAAAACGCTCTGCGAGGCCGCGCTTTGCCAGGTTTGTGCTTTCGCTACGGCAGAACCGCTTCGCTTCGCGTCCCGTCGGGGACGCGAGCTCTCGGCCCCGCGTCGGCGCGCGGGACTCCGCGCTAAGGCGTGCGCCGATTAATCCACGCAAAACGTGGGGAGACGAACCCCGGGCGTCGCTTCGGGGGGCTTCCAGACCACCGAATCCCTGCAGCCCGCTGGGGGCTGCTTCCCCGCACGCGGGTTGCTCCGATTCGGCGTTCGGCGAGGCTCCGGGCTCCGCGGCTGGAGCGGAGCGTCCTTTTGCAGCGTTTTTAGTCAGCAGCGTGAGGACAGGGGTGGATTTTAAGGTTGCGGAGGACACCGTTGCCTTTCTGACCCCATGAGCGGGGCAATCCCGGTTTTTTCTCGCTCCGGTAAAGGATGTAACGCGATGTCGGGTAAGCGAGCCTTAAGCTGGCATCGCTGCTGACCGCAGTGTGGCCTTGAAGTTGAAAGAGCCGAGGCTGGCAGGGGGAAAAAAGGCATCCCAGGCGTTCAGAGGAGGCTGAGAAACGCGGTATCACGCTGGAGAAAGCCTCCGAGGTGCCCTGCATCCCTCACGTCCGCGGCGTTTCTCATTCCAGGGCGTACGGAAGCAGCGCAGCCCCCGTGACTTTTGCCCGTTTCTTTTTGAATTTGCTCCGGTCAGGTTGGGGGAGTTTCTCGAAGGCGGCAGGGAGGCGAGAGAGGAAGAGCTTTGTGGTAGGAAAGGGAGGAGCGTGACCGCGGTGGTCGGCCGCCCGTCAGACGGCTTTTTGGGTGCCCGGGCTCGGCTCCGCAGGGCTCGCCCGGCCGCGCCGTGGCTACGATCGCGGCCACCGTGGCCGCTGCCACCGTGCTGACCCCCCTTGCATCCCTCGCACCCCCTTCGCCCGTCTTTTGCCGCAGCTCTGCAGCGTAGCAGCACTCGGGGGTTAAACCTCACCCCTTTTTTTTTTTTTTTTCCCCCTGCGCTTCTTAATTTACGGGCGCACAGGTTGAACGCCGCCAAGCCGAGAGGCTGGCTCGAGAGGCCGGAGGTGCTCTAATCCTGGCTTAACGCACCGAAACGCGGATGATGGGCTGCGAGGAGCACGGCCCCTCTCTCCCTAAGGGAGGTAGGAGCTCTCTATTTAACCAGAATTAATAAAAAAACACCGGGATTTGGATATAAACAATCTTTCCCCCCGCACACACACCTCGCCGGTGGTTGCCCAAGCGAGGATGCTCCCCGAAGCTGCCGGGCGCTTTCTCCAGCTCGACGGGTGGTTTTGGCGTACGCGGCGAGGTCTTGCAAAACCGGGTGCAGGAGGGGTTAAAGCGATGCCTGCCCGGGGTGGGGGAGAAACCCGCCTCGCCGAAAGGGTTTGACCCGTCGTTGCCTCAGCCGGCGGCGTCAGCGCGTGGCGAAGCAAGCGCTGACCGTGCTGCCGGCTTCCTCCCCGCCGCTGACCCTCCCCTGCAAATCCGAACCCAAACCGGTTTGGGGTGAACAGGGCTCCTTGCCTACAAGGACTTTATTTTCTCGCCCATCTCAAGGGTTTGATGCACGAGAGCGATTCCCCCGGGGTTACCGGCGGCGGTAGAGCCCGAATCCCTGCCTTCCACATCCCCACCTCCTATCGAGCCCCGAGCCCGTCTCAATCCTTTTGTTTCTTCCAGCCTTGGGGCGTTTTTCCGGCGGCACGTCGGGTGCTGCCCCGTCTGCGTAGGACCAGGCCGCCTGGTAAAACGCGTTCGCTCCGGCTGCGTGGCAGGCAGGGTGACGTGTTTCTGTCCGCTTGGCTCGTGCGGGCGAGTTGATGTTGGCTTTGATGGAAAGGGCGGGAGAACCGAGGCCATCTCATCTCAACCCATCGCTGGGTCTGGGCTTGCAGCCGGCCGTGACATCTCCCATCCCAACCAGAGCCTGAAGGCGGCTCTGAAAGATCCGCATGAGTTAAATCTTGTCCTGCGTGACCCAAACGCCACTTTCCTTTCCTTATCCCTCCTTCCTTCCTCTTGTCTCCTGATTTTTCCATTTCCCTGCCTCCAAGGGCCTGGATTGACCTTGCCAGCTCCATGAGAGCACCAGACCTTGCTGGCTGGAGCAGTAGCCTCTCTGGGTGGGCCTTGCTCTTCTTGCATGCAGCCTCTAGCCCGCACGTGTGGGTGGAGGGACGGACGGGAGACGATGGAGGGACGGACGGGAGATGATGCATGGATGGAATTGACATGATGGGAGGGACGGACGGGAGATGATGGAGGGACAGAATGGAGATGATGGGAGGGACGGACGGGAGATGATGGGAGGGACGGACGGGAGATGATGGAGGGACGGAATGGAGACGATGGAGGGACGGACGGGAGACGATGGAGGGACGGAATTGAGATGATGGAGGGACGGAATGGAGATGATGGAGGGACGGAATGGAGATGATGGAGGGACGGGCGGGAGATGATGGAGGGACGGGCGGGAGATGATGGGAGGGACGGACGGGAGATGATGGAGGGACGGACGGGAGATGATGGAGGGATGGACGGGAGATGATGGAGGGATGGAATGGAGATGATGGAGGGACGGACGGGAGACGATGGAGGGACGGACGGGAGATGATGCATGGATGGAATTGACATGATGGGAGGGACGGACGGGAGATGATGGGAGGGACGGACGGGAGATGATGGGAGGGATGGACGGGAGATGATGGAGGGACGGAATGGAGACGATGGAGGGACGGGCGGGAGATGATGGGAGGGACGGGCGGGAGATGATGGAGGGACGGAATGGAGACGATGGAGGGACGGACGGGAGACGATGGAGGGACGGACGGGAGATGATGCATGGATGGAATTGAGATGATGGAGGGACGGACGGGAGATGATGGAGGGACGGGCGGGAGATGATGGAGGGACGGGCGGGAGATGATGGAGGGACGGGCGGGAGATGATGGGAGGGACGGACGGGAGATGATGGAGGGACGGACGGGAGATGATGGAGGGATGGACGGGAGATGATGGAGGGACGGAATGGAGATGATGGAGGGACGGACGGGAGACGATGGAGGGACGGACAGGAGATGATGCATGGATGGAATTGACATGATGGGAGGGACGGACGGGAGACGATGGAGGGACGGACGGGAGACGATGGAGGGACGGACGGGAGACGATGGAGGGACGGACGGGAGACGATGGAGGGACGGACGGGAGACGATGGAGGGACGGACGGGAGACGATGGAGGGACGGAATGGAGATGATGGAGGGACGGAATGGAGATGATGGGAGGGACGGACGGACGGGAGATGATGGAGGGACGGACGGGAGATGATGGAGGGACGGAATGGAGATGATGGAGGGACGGAATTGAGATGATGGAGGGACGGATGGGAGATGATGGGAGGGACGGACGGGAGATGATGGAGGGACGGAATGGAGATGATGGACGGACGGGAGATGATGGGAGGGATGGAATGGAGATGATGGAGGGACGGACGGGAGATGATGGATGGATGGAATGGAGATGATGGAGGGAGGGAGGACGCTGCTCAGGAAGCCCTGAGCATCCAGCGGGGACCAGGAGGGCAGAGGGACATCTAAAAGTCCACTTTGTTTTGAGAAAGGTGCTTGTAACAGAGCTGTGGCGCAAAAGGAGCTTGTGAGAAGGTCCCAGAGACCTTCATGCGTCCGCTTTCGCGGTGTGTGTGCTGCTGGGGAGATGGGCTGCGTCTCGGGGCAGAATCTCGGGGCGAGGACCCGTTCGCAAACGGTCCCCAGCCGGGGCTGGGGCTGCTTGGCAGAGGGGCACTCAGTGCCACGAGGCGTGTGGGCTCGAGGTTTCCAGCTCCGCTTTCTGGTGCCAGAGGGCACGTCCTGCCCTGCTAGGACACGTGCTAGGTGTCAGGGCATCCCGAGCGCCTTTCTCCCCAATTTTCTCCCAAACCTCGACAGCAGGGACGCGCGGTAAGGTGCAAGACAGAGCACGGACTCGGAGCCAGGCAGCTGCGAGGACTTCAGGCGGCGTTTGGGCTGTGCAAACGCGGCGTCAGCAGGGAGCCGTAGCTCCCCTCTTCCCTTCGCAAGCCGGGCGGGTGCATTGCTGACCCCTCCCCGAGTTTGCAGCCGCTCCTGGCTGTTACCCCCGCTTTAATCCCCCTTTAGCAGCAGAGAGAGAAGCAAATCTCTTCCCAGGGCTCTCCAGAGGAGCTCAGGGGTAAAACCCCTCTACTTCGGGAGCCAGAGGAGGGACGGCCGGGTGCCCCCGTGCCGCCTTTGCCGACGAGGTGCGGCCACCGCGCCGGGATTCAAACTGGTAGCGCGGCTTCGCGGCGCTCTGCCCACCCCTCCGCCAGCGCCGGATGCTTCCCGGACACGTCTGCCGGCGGGCAGGTGATGACGGCAACGCCGATCCCAACCGGGGATGGCTCCGCTTGCGCAACTGGCGGGGTAAGGCGCGGTGAGTCAAGGCGAGAGCCCTTTCTCGCTCGCCGTGTTTTGGGGAGCAACCGGGATGGGAGCGGGAGGTGAGAAAAGCCACGGGGACGGGGTTGTGCAAGAGCCGCAGCTCTGCGGGACAAGAGCCGGTCGCGGCCGCGCTCGCGTGCTCCTCCGAATTTTTTTGCTGCTCCGAAAGATTTGCCGCTTGTAGGTTGAAGGAAGTCGCAATCGTTTTCTCGTTGCTAGCAGCAGAGTTCAGGCGCGGAGGTGGGCTGTGCTTCTTGCTACCCAGCCTGGTTCGGGGAGGTGCAGAAAGCAAATTGGGTCGCGTTCAGGTTGTTTGGATACTTACCCCCTCCTGCAAACCCTGCAGCGGCACTGGGGAAAAGCCTTTGTGCGAGGCACCCTCTCGCCCTCTCCTTTGTTCTGCTCTTTTGAGGGGCGGCACACGCTCCTCCTCGCCCTCCCGTGCCCGCTCCCAGCCTCCTTTAACCCGGAATCGATGCTTTTCGCAGGGTTTGGCGCTGGCAGCGGGGAGATCTGACGTCTCCCCTCCTCGCGGGCCCTTGGCGAGCTTCGCAGCCGTTCCATTTGGCTCCTGGGCGGGCTTTTGTTTTAATAAACCATCCCCGGGGCTCGTGTCCCCCCACCCCGCTTCCCCACCCCAAAACCTATCCCTTGAAGCGGCTGCGTTTTGGGAGCTGGCTACCCACGGGGTCGCTTGGGTGAGGTGGAGACCCCGGCCCCGGTGATCATCAAAAGCAGGGGCTGGTTTTCATTAATTGCTTTTGTCACCTGCAGACGTGCTTTGGGGTCAGACCGGGGAACAGCAGGAATCCAGCCGGGGTGGCTTTTCCGGCAGCGGACGGGTGCACGTGGAGGAGGGGTGCACGGGCTCCCGCCCAGCGTGTAAATCGTGTAAATCGTTAAGCCGGTCTGAGTGCCTGCCTGGAAACCTGAACCTGGCCCAGCCAGGAAATTATCTGCCAGGCTCGAGGGTAGCGCCTTGGGTCGGTATTTGCGCCTCTTATCTCCCCGCTTTAAGATCCTGGAGTTGGGGCGCCGCGGCTTGTGATCCGGCGTGGGTTTAGGGGATAAGTGGGTTCAACTTCGTGGGACGGAGGGTGACGATTAAAATCCTGCCTGGGATGATTACGCGATGCTTCCAGCGACCCCAGGCTGGGCACTGGGGTGCGGCAGAGAACGGTGGGAATCGGGGGTGCTGAGCCACGCTGGCCATCGCCAAAACGGGAAAAAGCAAATTTCCTAGCCACGTCCTCCGTGCAGGGGGGAACACAAGGAGCAAACAAGCATGAAAAGCGGCTGGGAGAGCTCTCCCTGTACTTGACCTGGCTCTGCACCAGCCCTGCTCCCTTCCCCCAGCTGCTGAGCCGCTGGTTTGGGGCCAGCTTTTCTCCCCGGGCTCCTTTGGCGTCGTTCGCGTGACCGTCATGTGCCGTGGGAGGGTGACCGGGCAGTGCTGGGGTGCCCCGTGGGTGCCCCGTGCCCGCAGCACCCCCCTGCACCGCGGAGGTGGCCCCGAGCAGCTCTGCCGGGAGCCGGGGCCGGTGGCAGAGGGGACACCGAGTCCGGCTGCCGTCTGGGACTGATCCGGGGACGTCGTCGCTGCAGCCGGGAGCCCCTCACCATGCCATCTCCTAAATAACCCCTCAGATCAGCTCCCCTTATTTTTTTTTTTTTTTTTTTTTTTTGTCCCCACCTCATTCTTTGACTTTGCAGACAGCAGCAGGCTGCTGGAGAACCAGGGGCCGGGGTACGGGACGCTGCAGCGAGACGCCGATAAAGCCCTCATGGTAGGTGCGAGGGCTTCGCCGCGGGGAGGGAGGCACGCTCGGGAAGGGTTGGCACAAAAAAACCCGCACATTTTCTGCAGCGCCGGCACAAGACGGTGGTTTTCCAGCCCCAAAGCTACTTGATTGTCACCTACCTGGTGTTAAATCACGCCAGGAGGCTTAGGGCTTTGATCCATTTAGGATTTAGATGCTTGGTAATTACAATTTCAGTTTATTTCATGAATAAGCATCCGCGTAAAGGTGACCTCCTTTCTTCCAGGAGGTCACGGGCTACCAGACCAAGACGTGGCGGGTGGCCCTGTGCCACGCGTGCTCCGTGCTGACGGCAGGGCTGCTCCTCGTCCTCTTCCACTGGAAGCCGAGCCTGGAGGTGCAGGCGAAGTGCAAGCCCTGCGCCCTGGGCCAGGCCGACTGGGTCATCATCAGAGTAAGTCCCCGGAGGGGTCCAGGGAACCCAGGGATCTGAGCTTGGGCTCTGCCACCAGCTTCCCAGAAGGGCCCTGGGCACGTTCCTTGCTGCTTGTCACCCTCCCTAACTGCGCTGGACATCTTTGCATCGAGCAACCTGCTACCCCAGAGCCAAATTATTCCAGGAATAATTATTATTCCTGGAATAATTTTGCGCTTTCCCCTTCCCTAGCAGCCAGCCTGGTTTTGCCTTTCTCTCTATCGTCCCTGAAACCCAGCCGTCATCTGGGATGGATGGCCGGGGACTCCCTACGCTGTCCCTGTTGGAAGGAGCAGGGGGGAGACGCGGGGAGCTCCCAATTTCCCTCTGCTCAGACCCGCGCTTGTGTTGCAGGACCGATTCGGACAGTGCTTCACCACCCGCGTGCGCACGGAGGCGCTGGGCGAGGGCAGGTGAGCTGGGCTGACGTCCCCGCGGCGATGCCGGCGGGCAGGGGCTCGCCCGTGCTTTTGGCTTCGCGGGAGGGGGGGGCATTCGCAGCGACGCTGGCGGATGAGGAGGAATTGATGCTTGGTTTTGCACCCCGAGCAGCCTGGAGCATCACCCCGGGGCCAGGCTGGAGGACCAGAGGACCAGCATCGCCATCGGCATGTCGGATGAGGAGGAGAGCCGGGACACCATCCGGCTGCATGAGAAAGAAGAGGTAACGCTGGCGACCCTTCCCACCTCCACCCCGTAAATCCTCTCCCGTGGCATGGGCTGCCCTCGTGTCCCGCTAACACCTTATTTTTCCCATCCTGCTCCGCTCAGAAGAACGTCTTGCGGTACTATCTCTTCGAGGGCATGCGCTACATCTGGATCGAACGGCAGCAGGCGTACTGCAAAGTCAGGTATTTCTCTGACCCCGCCCTGCCACGGCAAACTTCCCTGCATCTCCCTGCCGCTTTCCTTGGCCCTTCAGCCCCCTCAAAATGGTCCTGACCCGGCTGGAAGTCACAGAACCGCGCTGGAGCTTTTCTCCGCGCTGCAAAGCCTTTGGAGACCATCCCTGGGGCGCTGGGCCGGGGCAAGCCGCGCTGCCTCTCCCCCCAGCTCGTTGACGTTGCCCGTCTTTGTGGGCAGAGGAAACCGGGCAAAGTCGTTTGGCAGCTGCCCGGTGCTGGATGGTCCCCACTGCGCTGTGCCGCTCACGGCTCTTCGAACTGTGCCCCTTTTGTTCCTGCTCCTTGGCGCCCGTGAGCTGCGGCGGATGCCGAGGAACAAGATTCTCTCCCTTTCCCAAAGCGTTTTTTTTCTTTTTTTTTTGTCACCAAAGACTTGGACGTGGTGTTTGTTCTGCCAGGCCAGGCTCCTGCTGATTTTGACTCTGTTTCTCTGTTTTTCTTTCCCCTCGGGCTTGCCAGCGTCTTGGATGAAGGCTGGACCTGCGCAGATCTCCACCTCTCCCAGGCTGGGCTCAACCAGCAAGACCAGAACACCAGGTAGGGATCCTGCAGCTTCATGGGACACCTGGGGAGCGTGGAAGAGGCTTTTCCAGGGACTAGCAAATTCTGGAGCATGGGTTTTTTCGTTGCACCCAGACCTCAAAAGAGAGCGTTGCTGGTTGTGCTGGATTGCCCTGGCTTAGCTTCTCCGCGTAACCGGGCTCCCGTGAGGGTCCCTCCCGTTGGAAATGCAGCTTTTCCCTAGCATGCATTTGCTTCCCCCTTGCTTTTTCTCTCCCCTTTGCAGAAGGAAGATCTACGGACCGAACCTCATCGAAGTCCCGGTCAAGTCCTACGTGAGGCTGTTGGTGGAGGAGGTGTGCATCTACGGGCCGTGCTTCAAAAGACCGAGCTGTCTGTCCTGGTTTCGGCTGGGATAGCGGCTGCGTGGTGCTGAGTTGCTGGCTGGGGCTAAACCACGACACTGTCCCAGGGCGGATCCTTCCCCTGCTCTGTGCCCCTCGCTGCACGTGCTTTGTGGGCCCTTCCTCTCTGGTGGGAAGGAGAGGACTTTAGGAGAAGCAGCTTGGGCAGAGCTGATGCAGCTGTGGAGGGGATCTGTACTGCCTCTTAGCTCAGACAGGAGCGTCCCCAGATAGTTGCAGAGGTGGCTGAGCATCCTCGGCAGTCCCGACCGTAAGCAAAGCTGGGGAGGATGGAGGGTTTGCGAGAAGCCAGCTTGTCCATCCCCAGCCCCAGGGAAGGGCCAGCTTCTCCCTGCATGAGCAGTTGTCATCAAGGAGCCTGGAAGTCTCACGATGGGCTGGAGGAAGCTCTCCCCCGCCGCCCCAAAACCTGCTCTCTCTCTTTGTTCCCCTCCAGGTTCTCAATCCCTTCTACATCTTCCAAGTGTTCAGCATTGTGCTGTGGATCTCCGACGCCTATTACTACTATGCGGCCTGCATCTTCTTCATCTCTACCATCTCCTTAGGGCTGTCCCTCTACGAGACAAGGAAGGTTGGTGGTGGGCTTATTTGGGCCGAGCAGCTCTAGTGGAATTAGCCCATTTTCTGATGCTCTTTGACCTCTGTGCTGATGCTGAACTCCCTCTGAGCCCAGCTGGGTGAAGACAACCCATATTCCCACAGCGGGGCAGGTTTCCTTGTCCTTCGTCTGCAGTCCCGAGCCTTTGAGACCTGTTTTGTGGGTGCTTTGCTGTGCTTTTTGAGCTGCTAACTGCTCCCTCCCTTGCAGCAAAGCATCACACTGCAAAAGATGGCCAAGATGTCGGTCGGTGTCCGAGTCCATCGCCCCAACGGAGGTGAGCGTGATGCCCGCGATGAGCGAGGGCTCCAGGCACGAACCACTCGGGACGGTGCCGGGATGACGTGTCTGAGCACGGCCGCGCTTTTTTCCAGAGGAGATGGTGGTGAGCTCCGTGGACCTGGTGCCGGGCGACTGCATCAGCCTCCCCACGGACGGGATTCTGGTCCCTTGCGATGCCGCGCTGCTGACGGGCGAGTGCATGGTCAACGAGAGCATGCTGACGGGTGAGAGCCCCGGCACCCAGTGGGCTGCACGCCTCCGCCGCCCCGGCTTTCGCTGAGGATTTTGGGGGAGAGGACGAGCCTTGTATCTCGGTGGCCCTCCGGCAGCCCCTTCCCATCCAGGCTGGTTGGATCCTGACCGCCCAGGGTGATAAACCTCCCTCCGTGATGTTCCTCACCGCAGGGGAGAGCGTGCCGGTGATGAAAACCCCTCTCCCGGCTGGCAGCCAGGCAGCTGGCACCATCTATTCCCCCAAGGAGCACAGGCGGCACACGTTGTTCTGCGGGACGCAGGTCATCCAAGCCAAGTCCTACGTGGGCGGAGAAGTGCTGGCCGTGGTGACCCGCACAGGTAACAGCATTGAGGGGATAACCAGGACTAAGCCACGTCCTTCGGAGCGGTGACTTCGCACGTGCTTACCTCCTGCCCCTCTCCCGCAGGGTTTTGCACGGCCAAAGGGGATCTCATCAGCTCCATCCTCTACCCCAAACCTGTGAGCTTCAAGTTCTACAAGGATGCCATGAAGTTTGTCCTGTTCCTCTCCATCCTGGGTACGTCTGAGCATGGAGCCGTGGCCAGGAGCAGCCAAACTCCTCTTAAATGGTTGAACCCGCCCTTCGTCCGCTTTCCTTTGTAACCGAGCCCGTTCTCCCTCCCGCACAGCTTTTATCGGCACGCTGTACAGCATCCTCATCTTGGTTAAAAACCAGGTAGGGTTGTTGGAGCTGGTGAGTCCTCGAGCGCAGGCTGGCGCTGCGGGTGGAGACGGGTGAGGGCTGTCGGGATGCCCACCCCTCTTCCTCCTCGCCTGCCAGGTCCCCGTGGAGCAAATCATCTTCCGTGCCCTCGACCTCGTCACCATCATCGTGCCCCCAGCTCTCCCGGCTGCGATGACGGTAGGCACCATCTACGCCCAGAACAGGCTGAAGAAACGGGGCATCTTCTGCATCAGCCCTCCCCGCATCAACCTCTGCGGGAAGATCCGCCTGGTTTGCTTTGACAAGGTGAGTCTCGGGCAGCGCTGTGGGACGGCGGTTTCCAGCTCGGGGGGGGGGCTGCTCTGGACCCACCACGCTCTCCCCGCAGACGGGAACCCTGACGGAGGAAGGTTTGGATGTCTGGGGGGTGGTCCCGCTGGAGAACAACCACTTCATGCCCATCGTCCACGAGCCCCGCTGCCTGCCCGCCGGTCCCTTGCTCTACTCCCTGGCCGCCTGCCACACCGTCTCGCTGCTGCGGGCGCAGCCGATCGGGGACCCCGTGGACCTCAAGATGATGGAGTCCACCGGCTGGGTAAGACGTGGGCGAAGTTGCATATCTGTAAAGAGGGAGGTGGCGCACGTCTTGCTCTGGTTTTTAAAACCCTCTGTAGGCTGCTGTGGGGTGGATGGGGCTTGGGGCTCGCAAGGCGGGGCTTTGCCGTCTCAGCATCTGCCTTGGTTTCAGTGCCTGGAGATGATGGAGGAGGAGGAAGGTGAGCTGCCCGCCTTCCAGCAGTTTGGGACGAAGGTCTTGGCTGTGATGCAACCGCCGCCCGAGGAAGAACAGCCGCGAGACAGGGTAGGTCCCGTGGAGCAGAGTGGCTCAGGTTCCCCGAGTCACTGGGTCCGCACCCCCGAAGGGCGGTCGTGCTTCACAGCCCCTGGAGAGGTTGCACCTCCCGGAGCAGTTCCTGCCCGGCCCTGCCACCCGCTCCCTCTCCTCCACAGAAGCACCGGTCACCCGTGGGGATCCTCCGGCGTTTCCCCTTCTCCTCCCTCTTGCAGAGGATGAGCGTCCTGGTGAAGCTGCCCGGCGAAGCCTCAGCCCACGCCTACGTCAAGGGTGCACCGGAGATGGTGGCCAGCCTTTGCGGGAAGGAAACAGGTACGCGCTGGGCGAGGGTGGTTCCCCATCACTCCCCAGCTGAGAAGCAGCCGGTCCTGCTGCTCCGTCGCCTGCCTGCATCCCTGCAGCTCATCCCCACAGGGAATTATCTTCGGTGATGCCGCAGGGCAGTTCCCAGAGGCGCAGGGCTTTGGATTAGCTCCAGCCATGTGCGGGGGGAAGAAAATAGGAGCCAGAAGACAGGGAAGGGGGTTGGAGTGTGGATGAGCATCCAAAGTCCTTTGGGAGCTCAAGCCCTGGCTCCCCTTGCCAGCTCTACGCAGCCCAGGTTCATTCAGGATCTGTCTTGTCCTTGTTTTTCCTCTCGCGGCTGGTAGTGCCTGTGGATTTCTCCCAGATGCTGCAACACTACACCACGGATGGTTTCCGCGTCTTGGGTCTGGCTTGCAAACCCCTGAGCACAGTGACCACCTTCGAGGAGGCCCTGCAGCTCCCCAGGTTGGTGCCAACAACTTTTTTCTCCATTTAGATCCTGTTGCCTGTGAGCGCTTCATAGGATGCTTTGCTGCCCTGCAGCCTCCCCCATCCTAGCAGCCTGCAAGGAATTAAACCCCAGCCCATGCTAAAGCAATTACTGGCTGCCCCCCAGATGGATTTTTAGCTGTTTATACGGATTGATCCGCTCTGCCTTGTGTTGAAGGTGGTGTTGTATCCCACCAGGGACGCCGTGGAGAGCAGCCTGACCTTCCTGGGGTTCCTCGTCATGAAAAACGTCCTCAAGCCGGAGTCTGCGCCCGTGATTCGCCTCCTGAGGAACGCCAACATCCGCCCCGTCATGGTGACAGGTGACCCTGCGGAGGGGAACGGGGACGCCGGGCACGGGGAAGAGATGGGACACGGACGACCCTTGGTGTTGTGCGAGGGGTGAAGGGTTTCTCCAGCAGAAATCGGTGGCCTGAAGCAGCTGGGAGGCGCGGCAGGGACTCCTGGACCCTGTTTTTGTGCATCCCCGCTACTTGTTTGCATTGCCTTGCTGGTGGGCTCGCGGCAGGCAGGGCGTGGAAGGGTGCGGGCTGCCTTTTTGTGGATGCAGCTTGAACCCGCAGGCCTGGGGTGGGCGGCTTAAACAGCAGAACTGCTCACGGCTTCACCGCTGATCACGTAAATGTCGATATCTGGTGAGCACCCCGAATTGCACAGCTAACGGGGGGGACGTAGGAGTCGCCTTCGGGCGTTCTGCAGCAAGGCAAGCAGCGCTGCCGGGGTTTCAAGCCGCTGCCTTTCTTTGGGGTAGGGCGGAAAGGAGGTTTTGGAGCTCTTCCCCAAAACATGGGGAAACAAAGGGACTCCCAACGCGGCTGTGGTGGTTGGGAGAGGGGATGGGCAGGTTTGAGCTGCTCTCCTGGGCTTGCAGCCGTGCGAGACCCTGCCAGCGCCGGCTAGCAAACGCCGCTCGCGCTTGCTCAGCCTCGCCGCCTCTTTCTGCTAGGAGACAACATGCTGACGGCCGTGAACGTGGCCAAGAGCTGCCACATGGTGGAGCTGAAAGAGCGGGTGATCTTCGTCAACGCCTCCCCGCCCAGCCACGACAAACCCGCCGCTCTGAAATTCATCCTCGACGAGCACTCCCAGGGCGAAGAGCAGCCGGAGGTGAGTCCCGAGGCGACGTTTCAGGGGGTTTCGGAAAGCCCAAACTGCCCAGTCACCGTGCAGGACTCTCTTTCCCAGCGTCGTTACCCTTAGAGGCAATTAGGGGTGCGATTCTGCCCGTATTAAATGCCTCCTTTAGGAGAAGATAACCCGCTCCTGTTTCTCCCTGGGAGCATGTCAGGCTGGAGCTGATGCTCCAAACACCCTCGTCGGATGCAGCCAGCACCGTGCTGCTCAGGTCCTGCTCCAGGCTTGGCATGAAGAGCTCGGTCACACAAGTTTTTTACCCAAAATACCATCATTTTGTATGCCTGAAGTTGAGGTTTAAGGGAAGCTGCTTTACCTCCTGC
This sequence comes from Pelecanus crispus, assembly GCF_030463565.1. Lineage (NCBI taxonomy): Eukaryota > Metazoa > Chordata > Aves > Pelecaniformes > Pelecanidae > Pelecanus > Pelecanus crispus. Next base: position 2,468,783 of record NC_134657.1, on the reverse strand, counting down.
TCCATCTGGGTTGAGGATGCCGGTTCAGACCGTTGCCCGGGGGCTCAGCAGGGATTTGAGCGCAAGCCGAAGCCCCGCTGCAGAAAAAGGAGCTGTTTTCCTTGGCAGGATCTGCACCCGCGGGACGGCTGCTTCCTCCAGCCGCAGCCCTGCCACTTCGCGCTGAACGGCAAATCCTTCGCCGTGGTCTGCGAGCACTTCGCCGACCTGCTGCCGAAGGTGAGTCCGACGGCGGGGAATCCTCCGGCAAGGTTGACCTCGCCGGGGTTTTGAGCTGCAGCCTCGCAGCTCCAAAACAAAATGCCCTGAGGGATTGGTTTTTTTTGCCGGTGCAAGATGCCCTTTGCCCTGCTGAGCTGGCAAAGCTCAAAATAACCCGGCTCCTCCTGGGTGCGCGGGGATGCGGGGTGCTGCGATATGAACACGGAGCCTTCCCTTCTTTGCAGATCCTCATCCGAGCCACTGTGTTCGCCCGCATGTCGCCTGACCAGAAGACTAAGCTGGTGTGCAGCCTGCAAGAGCTCAAGTAAGCCCCTCCGGCCCCGGGGGACAGAGGACAGAGGAGGGCAAGGGCTTAGTCCTCTGCCCCGAGACATCTCTCGAGTGCCGGAGCAGTTGGCAGCTGCGAAATCGCATCCCGCCCTCTCCCACATGCGGGGTTATCCTAAATACGGGGGTGCAACCTTGAACACCCAGGGTTTTCCCCCCGTCCTGTCGTGAACCGTCGCATCCCTTCTCGCCGCAGCTACTGCGTGGGGATGTGTGGGGACGGCGCCAATGACTGCGGGGCTCTGAAGGCAGCCGACGTGGGCATCTCGCTGTCGGAGGCGGAGGCGTCGGTGGCCTCGCCGTTCACCTCCCGCGTGGCCAACATCGAGTGTGTGCCCACCGTCATCCGGTGAGCCGGCGGGAGCCGCGCGGTGGGGGGTAAAAACCAAGGCGGGGGTCTCCTGCGTGCCTCTGTCCCCTCTTTGGGACAACTCCTGAAAAGCGTGTGGTGGGTGAAAATCTCTTTCTCTCTGCAGAGAGGGCAGGTGCTCGCTGGTCACCTCCTTCGGCGTCTTTAAGTACATGGCCCTGTACAGCCTGGTGCAGTTCGTGTCCGTCCTGCTGCTCTACACGGTGAGTCCTGCGGTGGCCCGAATGCCTGCGACGCTCAGGGATGCCTTCGGGTCACCTTGTCACGGCTGGGTTTTAACCCGTCGCCTTTCCTAGCCCCTCCCTGGGTCCTTGCCGCTGAGAGCGGGCGGTTTCTCCTTCCCAGATCAACACCAACCTGAGTGACTTCCAGTTCCTCTTCTTCGACCTGATCATCACCACCGCCGTGGCGGTGCTGATGGGTCGGACCGGTCCTGCCCAGGAGCTGGGAGTGGAGCGTCCCCAAGGGGCGTTGATCAGCGTCCTGGTGCTGGGCAGCCTGCTCCTCCAGACAGCTCTGCTCATCACCGTGCAAGTCCTCAGCTACTTCATCACCACCTCGCAGAGCTGGTAAGGGACCCGGCTTCGTGTGGGTTTAGCGATGAGCACGGCGCAGAGGATTGCAGCGAAGCCCAAGCGCTTGGCCTTGGTTTTGGCCAAGGCCGGCTGGCATCAAGGATGCGTCCAGCCAGCCTTGCAGTGAACGGCTCCCATGTGCTCACGGAGTGCAAGGGCTCGGCGTTTAGACCCTCTCCTCGCCTCTCGCTTTGCCTGACCCCCTGCTTTCTCCCCTGCCCGGCTCAGGTACGTGCCGCTGAACAGCACGGTGATGGCTCCCCAAAACCTGCCCAACTACGAGAACACGGTCCTCTTCTGTGTCACGGGCTTCCAGTACCTCATCCTGGCCGTCGCCATGTCCAAGGGGTACCCGTTTCGGGAGCCGCTCTACACCAACGGTGAGGGTGATGCCGGCCACGTGGATGTGAAGAGAGACATCAAACCTTCATCCTCCTCCTCAACCCTCTTCCTTCTCGCCCTCAGTGCTCTTCTTGGTAGTCCTCGTCGTCCTTTTTGGCCTCATGGTATGGTTGACCCTCTACCCCCTGGGCTTCCCCAAAACCCTGCTGAAGCTGCAGGGCATCGACGACTTGAATTTCAAGCTGCTGCTGCTGGGGATCGCCACCCTCAACTTCTTCGCCGCCTTCGTGCTAGAGGTAGGTCAGCCCAGGGTGGGCATTGGGCGCATGAGGGATGCGTGTCGTCCTCTTGGGTCTATCCAAGCAACAACCCCTTTTTTCCAGGAGCCGTGGGCACGGAGGGAGCAGGGCTCGCCTTGGCATCAGCTCTGCCCTCTCCTCGGGGTCCACAGCCTCCCCAAAACCCTTTCTCCCCCCGTCTTTGCTGCAGACTGCCCTGGACCACGGCTTGCTCAGCTGCCTCCGCAAGCTGCGTCGAAAGAAGGCATCCAAGAAGCTTTTCAAGAGGCTGGAGAAGGAGCTGAGCCAGCAGCAGCCATCCTGGCCGCCTCTTAACGAACCGCTCTTCGCTACTCCCAGGTTGTCCATCGCTGTGAGATAGCACGCGTCGGGCTTCCCTCCTGCCCGCTCTGCAGGCAAGCGCTGCCTGCCCAGCCCTTGGATGCTGTCATTTATTTATTTAACCCGGTAAATCGAGGGACGCGGCGGGCAGGATCCCGCGGGGAGACCCTCGGCATCGCAGCTGTGAATCCACACGCACCGGTCCCGCAGAAGAGGAGATGCTGGAGAAGCAAACTGGGGGAGAAGGTCCAGAAGAAGAGGAGAAATTGTCCAGCTCGGCTCTTCCTCCAGGACCTCTCCCGCTCCCGTGCTGGCCCTGGACCCGTCTCCCTGCGCTGGGCACCGGTGCCCTTTAGCAGGGGGACACCCGCCTCCCTTTTCCTCTCCTGGCTGGTCAAAACCACCACGAAGAGGATCCCTGATCTTCTCCTGGCGAGGGCACCCACCCCAGCCTCGCGTCTCTGCTCACTGTGAAAAAAAAAAAACCCCTTCGCCTCCCCCCGCGACCGCCCTAGATGTGTAGGAACTGTTTACAAACCGCCCCGTCCCCGGCTTGCCAAGGATGCTGCTCAATCCCCGACGCCCAGGGAGCAGCCACGGGCACCCTCTCCGCTTGCGATGCTCCTGCAAGAGCACTCCTGCTTTCAGACGGGACCTTTGTAGCATTAAAAAAAAAACCACCCCGAATCCTCTTTATTTTTTAACTCTACTCCAGTGCACCGAGGTGTAAGTGCAGTCGGGAGAATGACGTACTGCTTTCGGTTTCCGTATGGTGCTGTCGTGAGCGTTGTCTAATAAATTAACACTATTTTCTTGATGGCTTGCTTGTGCTGCCTGGCGTGGATGGACTGCGTGGGGCAGGACGGCATCGACGGCGCGGGTGAGTATCGGATGGAGTAGGGGAGCAGGTGAAAGAGGTTTTCGGGTCGCCTCATTCTCCATCTGGGTTGGAAGATGCTCTCCTCGATGCCTGAAAGCAGAGAGTGAATCCAGGGACGGCACCGCTGGGATTTCAGCTGTCCAAACCGAACATCAGCGAGTAAATAACCCCTGAGCCTGTTTCCAGCTGGAGTTTCCTAGAAAATAAGAATAATTGCTGGAAAAACCTAGGTGTCCTCGCCAAGACTGCAAAACCTCGCTCCTTCAGCGGAGGAAGAGCCAGTAGATGGAGATGCCGCATCCCGAAAAGGGAAGAGCCGATCCCTGGGGAGGGGGATGCGCTGGCTCCATTGCCCTCCAAGGGGTTTTTTCGGCCGCCTCCGAGCCTGGCTCTTGGATCGCAGGCTGGTTCTTGCGGGGACTCGCCTGCACGGAAAGTCTAAACCCCTCCGAGCGCCAGCGGCGCCTCTCTGCCCTCCGGGAGCTGGGGATTAGATCAGGAAATGAGGCACAAGCAGAGGTAAGAGGTTTCCTGAAATCCTAGCCAAGGCTTGAGTTATTAAACCAGGCTTCCTGAGCTTAAAAAAAAAAAAAAACCCACACAAAACCTGTGGAGATTTTTTTGCCTGTGCTTGGCAATTTTAAAAGCAGAAGAGAGCTGGGTGTGAGGGACCCGTTTGCACCTTGGTTTCGGCCCCTGTGTTTTCCTTGGCTGGTTTTTGCAGGGTGTTCCCGGCCTCAGGGGGGTTTGCAAAGTCCATTTAATTATTAACAGGCAGCTCCTGCCCTTGGCTAGAGGTTAGCAGGGCTGGGGACAAGGACGGTGCTGGATTTCGGGGCAGGCAGAAGCTTTATGGGAGCAGCTGTAGATGCGTTTGGAGTCATTTGGATGGTTTTATCCATCCTCCAGACTGGAAAACCAGGCTTGATACGAGACGGGAGCACCTTAAAAACCCCTCTGCTTCTCCTCCCAGTCTGAAATGGTGTTTTCTCCTGGTTTTCAGAGCGGTCAGACTCCCTCCTGGCTGCAAAAACGCTCATACCTCGGCACAACTGGCTTGGTGCAATGGGTGCAATTTCACCCATGGGTGAAAAATCTCCGCTGTCTCCCCGTTGCTCATCCCCATCCCCGTGCATGCCGCTCGCCGTCTCCGGAGAGCTTCTCCCTCCATCCCAGCCCTCCAGCACCCTCCGTTCGCTCCGTTGCTGGTTCTGAACGTGCCTAAAATTTGCAGGTTTTTATCCCCCAGCGCCGGGCTCGGTGTCGCTGCCAGGCTCGGGGGCTTTAGGGGAGCATCCCCAGCCTCGCCGGGATGCAGCCGGCATCCCGCGTCCTCCGGAAAGCCGCCAGCGAGCTGGGGAAAAGAGGGCCCCACGGTCAGCAATGCTGGGTCCGCTGCCGTGCAGGGGCTGCAGATCTGCTCCGGCACCCTCAGCCTGGGTGGGAAAAAAGGGGAAAAAATTTTTTTTTTTTTTGTCCCACTCCATCCTGGGATAAAGCTTTAAATCTGCCGTGGGGTCGCAGCGTCCTGGCTGCTCGGGGTGGGGGCAGACCGAGCGCCGATGCCAAGCTTGGAGCCAGCATCCCAAATTGTAGGGGTTCGTCTGAGATCACGGAGCAATGCCCCGACATCCGCCTTTCACCTCGCCCCCCAGCACCCCGCCGAAAGCGCGCTGGCGTGCCCAGCGCTGCGCAAAATCCTCCTCTCCCCGCGCTTTTACAATCAATTTAAAATTCATCCGGCTGGGGGAAGGAAAAAAAAAAAAAGAAACAAAACACCATAGCCCTGACGACCATTGATATGCGCTTATCGATTTTTTTTTTTAATTTATTATAATTTTTTCCCCCTAGCAGGCAGCAATTTGGGAGGAGGAAGGGGCCGGCTCAGGTGTGGCATTAGGACCCAGCGGAGCCCCCATGCTGGAGGTAGGAGTGTGGGGTTTTTTTAACTCTCATTTTGGAGTTTTGGGAAGCAGAGAGAAGAGACCAAGGCGGTGGGCAAGGGCAGGACCAGCACTAACACCCAGAGCGGTAAGGACCGGGGCACAGAGACCCCTCCCCAGCCCACCCCCCTGCATCAGGCAGGGCTGTTGGGGACCCCCCAGCAGCGGATGGGGCTGAACCCCACCTTTGGGGCTTTGCAAAGTTGCTTTAAAAACTCCACCGGTTGCGGCAGGCGAGCTCTCCAAAGCTGTTTTCAACCTTTGAAGCTCATAAAAATAAAACCCCACTTTTTTTTTTTTTTTTTTTTTTTTGGGGGGTGCCAAAGAGCCAGCGGCCGCGGAGGGGGGACCCCATCTTTGCAGCCTGACAGCTCTTGTACTAGATTTTTAACCACTTCAAAAAGTCTAAAAATACCCTAACGTCTGAAGGAAGCCCTATATATGTATATTATTTTTTCCACCCTGGAAAGAGACCGTAGAAACGGGCTGGTTTAATATTTCTATTTCTTTCCCCCCCCGCCCTGCGGGGGGACGGGACCCCAATGCAAATGCGATGTGTGAAAATGGGGGTGGGGGAAAGAAGTTTGGGTTTGGGGGTTTTTTGGGTGGGTGATTTGGTTTTTTTTTTTTTTAACCTTTGGTCGGGGGCCAGAAAAAATTTGAATCCTTTCATATTGCCTTTGTTCTCCCACTCTCTGGCAACTGGAGAGCTTAAAAAAAAAAAAAAAAGAAAAAAAAAAAAGAAAAAAAAAAGAAAAGAAAGGAAAAAGGGAAAAAAAAAAAAAGCTGGGGGAGGGGGGAAAGGCTGGGGGAAGGTGGGGTTTAGCAGAATGAAAGGGAGAGACTGTGGTGTTCTTTCTTCGGGGTTGATTGTTCCCAGATGTGCAGTTGCAAAAACATCTGGCGCGGTCGGAGTGGCCGGACCCCTGCGCGGCGGGGAGAGGAGCTGGGCAGGGGGGGACCCCCGCTCCCTCCCGGGGCACCCCAGCGGCTGGCTTCGGCGGTGGGGAAAGCCAAGGGTGGGGAGGGAGGAGGAGGAGGAGGAGGAGGAGGGTGGAGGTGGCCCCGTGGCCCCTCTTCGCACACCTCGGGATTACGGGAGATGTCGCGGCCGCCCTCGGCATCGCTCCCGCCTGGGTTTGGAGGTGGCGGCGGGCGCTTCGGGGTCCTCCGGCGGGAGGAGAAGATGTTGGCATCGCCGGCGGGGGAAGACGTGACCCGTCTGTCCCCGTTCCGCGGCCAAATCCCGCCGGCTCGGTCCAAGATCTCCGAGTCTGGGGAAAACTCAGGGGGAATTAGACCTTGAGAGAAGCCTTGGGCGTTTCGCTGATGGCTTTGGGGCAAAAAACGGGCTGGCAGGGCCAGTTAGTCCCGAGCCGTGTGGCCGTGTCCTTGGGATCGCTGGAGCGATGGGAGGACGGCTCGGATCGCTGGAGCGATGGGAGGAAGGCTCGGGATGCCGCGGGAGGTGGGCGCCCACCTGGCCCCAAGCTGTCCTGGGTGGGATACGAGCGCCGGGACAGGGTGATTCGGGGACGCGGGACACCGGCGCCGGCATCCCGCGGGATCCCGGCATGCGGAGAACCGGCAAAGGTCGGGATGGGCATCTACAGCCCCTTTCTGCCGCCTGAAGGTAGCCCCCGAGCCCCCCCGGCCCCCGTGGCAGCCCTGTCCTGGCCGGGACCCAGCCGCTCGCCCCAAGCCAAGCTCTGCCAGCAGCGCTGAGGCTCAGTGAAGCCCCCGGCCCCCCGCCGCACGTTGATCTCGCTCATCCCTGCGCAATCCCTTTTATCCCAGGACGCGCAGCCTCGCTTGAACCCGGGTCTGGGCTTTCCTTTGCCGTGGGAAGCAGATGGGGCTTGCAGGGCCCCGGGTGCCACCGAGGTGCAGCCGTGGGTCGGTGATGGAGTGCTGCTGGGTGCTTCGTTTGGCACCGCCAAGCTCTGGCTGTCGGCTGAGCTTGGTTTTCTGATCCCGGCTCAGGTAGGGACCAACTTTCTGGCTTTCCCAAAGCTGGGAAGAGTCTGGAAGTCAGTTGCCAACATCTGCAGGACCTGCGAGCCTGCGGATGGAGAGGGATGTGGTGCCTAGAAGACACAGCTATGGTGGTGGTGCAAGGGCATGATGGCTTAGGAGGTGCTACGCTTTGGTGGTGGTGAGGAGATGGTGGCTAGAAGGTGCTACTCTTTGGTGATGGTGAGACAGTGGCTAGAAGGTGCTACGCTTTTGTGATCTTGAGGATGTGGTGGCTAGAAGGTGCTACGCTTTGGTGATGGTGACGACATGGTGGCTAGAAGGTGCTATGCCTTGGTGATGGTGAGGGCATGATGGCTAGAAGGTGCTATGCCTTGGTGATGGTGAGGACATGGTGACTAGAAGGTGCTATGCCTTGGTGATGGTGAGGAGAAGGTGAGGAGGTGACTAGAAGGTGCTACGCCTTGGTGATGGTGAGGAGAAGGTGAGGAGGTGACTAGAAGGTGCTACGCCTTGGTGATGGTGAGGACATGATGGCTAGAAGGTGCTATGCCTTGGTGATGGTGAGGGCATGATGGCTAGAAGGTGCTACGCCTTGGTGATGGTGAGGACATGATGGCTAGAAGGTGCTACGCCTTGGTGATGGTGAGGACATGATGGCTAGAAGGTGCTACGCCTTGGTGATGGTGAGGGCATGATGGCTAGAAGGTGCTACGCCTTGGTGATGGTGAGGGCATGATGGCTAGAAGGTGCTATGCCTTGGTGATGGTGAGGACATGATGGCTAGAAGGTGCTATGCCTTGGTGATGGTGAGGGCATGATGGCTAGAAGGTGCTATGCCTTGGTGATGGTGAGGGCATGATGGCTAGAAGGTGCTATGCCTTGGTGATGGTGAGGGCATGATGGCTAGAAGGTGCTATGCCTTGGTGATGTTGAGGACATGGTCACTAGAAGGTGCTATGCCTTGGTGATGGTGAGGGCATGGTCACTAGAAGGTGCTACGCCTTGGTGATGGTGAGGGCATGATGGCTAGAAGGTGCTATGCCTTGGTGATGGTGAGGAGAAGGTGAGGAGGTGACTAGAAGGTGCTACGCCTTGGTGATGGTGAGGACATGATGGCTAGAAGGTGCTACGCCTTGGTGATGGTGAGGAGAAGGTGACTAGAAGGTGCTACGCTTTGGTGATGGTGATGACATGGTGACTAGAAGGTGCTATGCCTTGGTGATGGTGAGGAGAAGGTGGCTAGAAGGTGCTACGCCTTGGTGCGATGGTGCAGGATGTGGTGGCTCCAAGGTGCTACGCTTTGGTGATGGTGCAGGACGTGGTCCCTGGCAGGCGCTACGCTTTGGTGCTCTTGAGGACATGGCGGCTGGAAGGTGCCACGCTCTGGGGACGGTGCAGGCCATGGCAGCTGGAAGGTGCCACGCTCTGGGGACGGTGCAGACCATGGCAGATGGAAGGTGCCACGCTCTGGGGACGGTGCAGACCATGGCAGATGGAAGGTGCCACGCTCTGGGGACGGTGCAGACCATGGCAGATGGAAGGTGCCACGCTCTGGGGACGGTGCAGGCAATGGCAGATGGAAGGTGCCACGCTCTGGGGACGGTGCAGACCGTGGCAGATGGAAGGTGCCACGCTCTGGGGACGGTGCAGGCCATGGCAGCTGGAAGGTGCCACGCTCTGGGGACGGTGCAGGCCATGGCAGATGGAAGGTGCCACGCTCTGGGGACGGTGCAGGCCATGGCAGATGGAAGGTGCCACGCTCTGGGGACGGTGCAGGCAATGGCAGATGGAAGGTGCCACGCTCTGGGGACGGTGCAGACCATGGCAGATGGAAGGTGCCACGCTCTGGGGACGGTGCAGGCCATGGCGGCTGGAAGGTGCCACGCTCTGGGGACGGTGCAGACCATGGCAGATGGAAGGTGCCACGCTCTGGGGACGGTGCAGGCCATGGCAGATGGAAGGTGCCACGCTCTGGGGACGGTGCAGACCGTGGCAGATGGAAGGTGCCACGCTCTGGGGACGGTGCAGACCGTGGCAGATGGAAGGTGCCACGCTCTGGGGACGGTGCAGACCGTGGCAGCTGGAAGGTGCCACGCTCTGGGGACGGTGCAGGCCATGGCAGCTGGAAGGTGCCACGCTCTGGGGACGGTGCAGGCCATGGCAGCTGGAAGGTGCCACGCTCTGGGGACGGTGCAGGCCATGGCAGCTGGAAGGTGCCACGCTCTGGGGACGGTGCAGGCCATGGCGGCTGGAAGGTGCCACGCTCTGGGGACGGTGCAGGCCATGGCGGCTGGAAGGTGCCACGCTCTGGGGACGGTGCAGGCCATGGCGGCTGGAAGGTGCCACGCTCTGGGGACGGTGCAGGCCATGGCAGATGGAAGGTGCCACGCTCTGGGGACGGTGCAGGTCATGGCGGCTGGAAGGTGCCACGCTCTGGGGACAGTGCAGGTCATGGCGGCTGGAAGGTGCCACGCTCTGGGGACGGTGCAGGCCATGGCAGATGGAAGGTGCCACGCTCTGGGGACGGTGCAGGCCATGGCGGCTGGAAGGTGCCACGCTCTGGGGACGGTGCAGGCCATGGCAGATGGAAGGTGCCACGCTCTGGGGACGGTGCAGGCCATGGCGGCTGGAAGGTGCCACGCTCTGTGCCTCAGTTTCCCCCGCTCCAGCAGCAGAGCCGGGGGTGCCAGGAGGGATCCTCCATCCCGGCGGCATCTCGGCGTGCCGGGAATACGCCGACGTGCTTTATCCCCAACAGCCAGATGTGTTCGGTTGGATTCCGAAGGAGTTTTTGGGGGAGAATTTCTCTCTTTTTTTCTTTTTTTCCTTCCCATTTTCCCCCCGGAGCTGCTTTGGGACGAGGGGGAAGGGCAGCCGGCGTCCCTGCCAGCCCGCGCCGGGGAAGGGGCCCGGCGCACCGGCGGCACAGCCGGCCTTGGCCCGTGTCCCCGCCGGGGAAGGCAGACGCTCGACATGCAAATCGCCGCTTGGAAAGCGCCGGAGAGCCGCGAGCGCCCAAGGCTGCCAAACTCCAGCGCCGGCGCGGGATTTTTTTTTTTTTTTTTTTTTTTCTTGAAAGCGGTTTTTCCCTCCCCAAATCTCCACATCCCCTTGGATTTAGGGGATGCCTGAGCAAACGCAGCGTCCCCCGCCGGCGGGGACCCCCAGAATAAACCCTTTTGCCAAGGAGCGGGGCTGAAACCCCCGGGAAAGAAGCCCCAAACCTCCGGCTCGTGGGTCTGTTATCGCCGGGGGGGTCCAGCTGTCCCCCCCAGGGCAGTGATTCAGACATCCCGGCATTTCTCATCTCCCGGCATTTCTCATCCTGCCACGGGATATTTCAGGGCTTGGTCCTTGCAATTCCCCCCGGGAGCGTGCGGTCGGGGCGGGAAGCCCAGCCTGCCTTTTTGGGGGAAGTTTCATGATTTTTTTTTAGGGTTTGGGGTTTGTTTTTTGGGGGGTTGGTGGTTTTGGGTTTTTTTTTTTTTTTTCCCAGCCAGCCCCTGGGGGCATCTCAGGCAGAGATGCGAGGGGCATCATGCGGCGGGGGGCAGAGAGGGGCCGCTGGGTGGGGAACCGAGGATTTCGGGGGTCCGCATCCCCCCTCCCCGCCTCCGCTGACCCCTCTGTGTTTCCCTCTGCCCCATCCAGACTCCTCCGGCTGCATCCCGGCCCGCGCTGCTCCTCCGTCGCTGCTGTCAGGATGAGAGCGGTGGGGCTCTTCTTGCTGTGTCTGCCAGGTGAGTGCCCCTCCCCGGGGGTCCCCGAGGCGAGCTGACGCCCCGTCAAACCCCAAAAGCCGGCCGCCGCCCCCGCTGACGCTCGGGTGCCTGCACCCACCTGGGGCAGACCACCTCATCGCCTGTTACACCCCAAAATTAACCCGAACCCCCAGCGGAGGCTCGTATTTAGGCTGGGGCTGGCTCGAGGTTTGGGGGGGCACGGAGGGTGCGAGGGGTCTGGCACCAAGCGAGTCCCTCCCGCTTCGGGGGCATCGAGGTGGCACCATGGGGTGGCATAAAATGGGCACCTCGGGAGCGGGCTGACATCCAGAAAAATTATATTTGCAACCCCCCGGGGGGGCTGGCAAAGGCGGGATGGAAACGAGGAGGGAGGCGACGAAGCCGGGAGCCTGGAGCCAGGAAAACTTTGGGCGAAACCAGCTTGGCACAAAGGCCAGCGAGCAGATGGAAAACATTAAGCAGGCGAGGCCGAGGGAGCCCCGGAGAAGGCAGGGGCAGCGCGGGGGGTAGCGGGCAGGAAAGATAATCCTTTCCCGGCATCGTTCCCGGCGGAGCTTTCCTCACGGATGCTGCCCCTCGCAAGGATGCGGCGGCTGGACGGAGCGCGGGGCATCGCGGCGTGTCCCGGGGATGGGTCCTTGCCGTGCCCCGGGGGTGGGGGGAGACCTGATCCGCCCCCCCCGAAGCGTCCTGCCTGCGTGATCCCGCCGGCTCATGCGGTTTGAATCCCAGTTTCCCCCCCGGATCCGTGGCGGGATTAGCTCGCAGGGCGTCTGCGAGGGGTGCAGGGGGTGCTCTGGTCCCCCGGCGCATCGGGAGCATCGCTGGGGCCAGCTGGATGCTTCTGCGGGTGGGGTTGTGGTACCCGGCTGCTGCAAGGCATCGGGATCACCCGGGATCATCGCCGGCTGCACCCGGATAACGTAGGAATGCCGGGCTGGTGCTGGTCCGCCGTCGGCGAGCATCCCGCTCTCCTCTCCCTGCTCTTCTCCGGGCGTCGTGCCCCTGCTTGAGGACAGCTCGGGGACGATATTTTGGGGGACGATGTGAAGCTGGGGAGGTGGAGGCAGAGCAGGGACCCCCGAATCCCCGGAATGGGGGCGGCCGAGCCCCTTGGGGTGATGCCTCTGCCCTCGCCTGTCTCCCCAGCAGCGCTCCTGGTCCAGGGACAGTACAGCAGGTTTGAAGGCATCACCTACCCCGAGCCGGTGCAATATTCCCAGTACGACCAGCAATCAGGTTAGAGCACCCTGAACTGGGAGAGCCTTTGCCCACCTCTCTCCCTCCTCTTTTTCCTGTCTTTTTTTTTTTTTTTTTTTTTTTGGCTTTCTCTGGCCAAATACGCGTCAGTCTGACGCCTCGTTCCGCTCCGATACTCGTCGCTCCATCCTTTTCCTCCTACCCCTTAAATTTCCAACCTCCTCCTAACACCTTCCCGTCTCCCCCCTTATACACGTGCCTCTCCTTCCCCCTTCCTCGCGCTGCCAATTATTTATTAAGCCTTTATTAAGCTTAAAAAAAAAAAAAATCCCTGGTGGGATGTTGCGCAGGTTCATTCCTGAGGAGGCTGGAGGGTGCGTTCCCATCGCTCAGCCCCGGCTGCAGCGTTTTGGGAGCTCGTTGCCGAGCCCCGGCCCCGATAGGGCTGTGTTTGATCCCTAAAACGCATCCTCAGCCTCCGCTCTGTTTTCTGTTTTATTCCCCAGAAATTCAGGATTACTACGACTATCACGGTAAGCGCTTCCCCTGCGGGATGCCGGGATGGGGCGGGGGAGAGGGGCAGGGTTTTGGGCTGTGCCCGCACCGTCTCTCTCCTCGCAGATGTCACCCCCCGTGCCCCCGAGGAGCAGTTTCGGTACCAGTCCCAGCAGCAATCCCAGCAGGAAATCGTCCCGGCCCCGACCCCAGGTGGGTGGCAGCCGCCGGCCCCCTCCCCACCCCGGGGCTGGGGGTCCCCGTCCTTCCCCTGCACCCTCCGCCCAGCCGTGCTCCCCGTGCAGCGTCACGGGCGCCAGCCTAAGGATGCTCCGGCCCTAAAACCCGGGGAAGGGGCAGCGGGATGCTTTTGCTCCCCCCCTAAATTTCCTCTCCCCGCAGCTGCTGCCCCCGAGACCGAGCCCACGGAGCCAGGACCCCTCGGTGAGTGCTCGTCCCCGGGGCGGGGGGGTTCATCCTCCCTTTTAGCCCGGCTGGGGTGAGGATGCGCCGGCGTCCTCGCACCCGCAGCGAAAATGCGGGTGGGTGGCGGGGAAGGCGTCGAGCGGGGTGCCAAGCCCATCCCCGGGCGTCAGGCCTCCCGGCACGCGTTTCCCGGACCCCCGGCCGACACCTTTTCTCCTCGCAGACTGCCGGGAGGAGCAGTACCCCTGCACCAGGCTCTACTCCGTGCACAAGCCCTGCAAGCAGTGCCTGAACGAGATCTGCTTCTACAGGCGAGCGCGGGGCGGGGGGAGCTTCCCCGAACCCCCCCCCCCCCATGTTTTGGGGGAGCCCCTCTGCTTTTGCAGCTAACCCCCTCCCCATCTTTTTTCACCCCGCTCCCACATCCAGCCTCCGCCGGGTTTACGTGATCAACAAGGAGATCTGCGTCCGCACCGTGTGCGCCCACGAAGAGCTGCTGCGAGGTAAGGGGCGGGGGGGGGGTGCACCCCAAATTGGGGTTGTCCCCATCCGAGTCACCCCTTTTCCCACGCTGGGGGTGGAAAAAAAAAAAATCCCAGCCACCAAAGAAAGTTGCTCCGGCATCGCTATGCAACCAGGAGAGCAAACTGGGATCCATTTTGGGGGGGCTCCTTGCAGCATCATCCCGTCCCCATGGGCTGGGGGGGGGTCCCTCGCTGCTTTTCTCCCTGTTTTTCCAACATCCGCGGATATTTTGTTTTTTTTTTCCTTTCCCGCTATCCCGCAGCCGATCTCTGCCGCGACAAGTTTTCCAAGTGCGGGGTGATGGCCACCAGCGGGCTCTGCCAAACCGTGGTCGCATCCTGCGCCCGCAGCTGCGGCGGGTGCTGAGCCAGAGGGGACCCCCCTTCGTCGGCCGCATCCCGGGATCCCAACCCCTTCCCGTCCTCCTCTCCCGGGTACCCGTCCCGCTCCCGGATCCTCACCGTGGTGCTAAAGAAACCGTGCATGAAAGAGCATAAAAAAAAAAAAAGGTCCATTTTTTTGTGCACATAATTAAAAAAAAAAAAAGGGGGGGGATTATTTTTATTACTTTCTTTATTATATTGTACAGGGGGAGCGGTGCGAGCCCCCGCCGCCCCGTTTTCTACGTAGAGTATCCAAGAGATAAAGTGTAAGGATCGCTGCGGCTCCCGACTCGTTTTTTTGGGGGGGTTTCCGATTTTGGGGGGGGGGGATTCTGATTTTTTGGGAGGGATTCTGATTTTTTTTGGGGGGGGGTTCTGACTTTCGGGGGGGGTTCCAAGTTGGTTTTTTGCGTGGGAAATCTGATTTTCGAGAGCTTTTCTGATTTTTTTTTTTTGCGGGGGGGGGGGGGGGGGTGATTGCTCGGGGGGGTTCTGGTGATTTCAGCGGTTCCTGGCCATCCAGCCCTGGGCGCAGGAGGAGGGGCGGTGGGCGATGATTTTTGGGGTGCTTCAGGGTGTTCGGGGGTTGCGCAATGGCCGATCTGGGGGCAGTTTTGGGGGGAAATAGCGCAGCTTGGAGGGGGCTTAATTCAGGGGGGTCCTTATAGAAAAACGTGTGGCGTATAGGTGTTCGGGGCAAATTCCTGAGTCTCTTCCAGAAAATAATGGGTGTTTAGGGGCTGGATTTTGGGGCGCTGCCCCCTTCCCCTATAGAGAAGGGCGGAGGGGGGGTCCCTGCCGCCGTCCTGCTGCGTTCAGGTGCTCGGGGCTGGGGTTCCCCTATAGAAAGGGGGGTGGAGGGCGGGGTCTGCCTCACTTATGGGACATAGTGGGGGCTTTAGGGCTTCGGCCTGGGGAGTTTCCCCAGGTCTCTTATAGGAAATTGTGTACCGTAGCGCTCGTCTATAGTGCGCAGTTCATATAGCGTGTAGCGCTCGTCTATAGTGCGCAGCTCATATAGCGTGTAGCGCTCGTCTATAGCGCGCAGCTCTCATAGCGTGTAGCGCTCATATATAGCGCGCAGCTCTCATAGCGTGTAGCGCTCATATATAGTGCGCAGCTCTCGTATAGTGTGTAGCGCTCATATATAGGGTGCAGCTCTCATATAGCGTGTAGCGCTCATCTATAGCGCGCAGCTCTCATATAGTGTGTAGTGCTCATATATAGCGCGCAGCTCTCATAGAGTGTAGCGCTCATATATAGCGCGCAGCTCTCAAATAGCGTGTAGCGCTCGTCTATAGGGTGCAGCTCTCATATAGCGTGTAGCGCTCGTCTATAGCGCGCAGCTCATAGCGTGTAGTGCTCGTCTATAGCGCACAGCTCTCATATAGCGTGTAGCGCTCGTCTATAGTGTGCAGCTCTCATATAGCATGTAGCGCTCGTCTATAGCGCGCAGCTCTCACATAGTGCGTAGCGCTCATATATAGCGCGCAGCTCTCAAATAGCGTGTAGCGCTCGTCTATAGGGTGCAGCTCTCATATAGCGTGTAGCGCTCGTCTATAGCGCGCAGCTCATAGCGTGTAGTGCTCGTCTATAGCGCACAGCTCTCATATAGCGTGTAGCGCTCGTCTATAGTGTGCAGCTCTCATATAGCGTGTAGCGCTCGTCTATAGCGCGCAGCTCTCATAGAGTGTAGTGCTCATCTATAGCGCGCAGCTCTCATAGCGTGTAGCGCTCGTCTATAGCGCGCAGCTCTTATAGCGTGTAGCGCTCATCTATAGTGCACAGCTCTCATATAGCGTGTAGCGCTCGTCTATAGTGTGCAGCTCTCATATAGCATGTAGCGCTCGTCTATAGCGCGCAGCTCTCACATAGTGCGTAGCGCTCATATATAGCGCGCAGCTCTCAAATAGCGTGTAGCGCTCGTCTATAGGGTGCAGCTCTCATATAGCGTGTAGCGCTCGTCTATAGCGCGCAGCTCATAGCGTGTAGTGCTCGTCTATAGCGCACAGCTCTCATATAGCGTGTAGCGCTCGTCTATAGTGTGCAGCTCTCATATAGCGTGTAGCGCTCGTCTATAGCGCGCAGCTCTCATAGAGTGTAGTGCTCATCTATAGCGCGCAGCTCTCATAGCGTGTAGCGCTCGTCTATAGCGCGCAGCTCTTATAGCGTGTAGCGCTCATCTATAGTGCACAGCTCTCTTATAGCGTGTAGCGCTCATCTATAGCGCACAGCTCTCTTATAGCGTGTAGCGCTCATCTATAGCATGCAGCTCTCATATAGCATGTACCGCTCATATATAGCGCACAGCTCTTACAGCGTGTAGCACTCGTCTATAGCGCGCAGCTCATATAGCGTGTAGCGCTCGTCTATAGCGTGCAGCTCTTATAGCGTGTAGTGCTCCTCTATAGCGCGCAGCTCTCATAGCGTGTAGCGCTCATCTATAGTGCGCAGCTCTCATAGCGTGTAGCGCTCGTGTATAGCGCGCAGCTCTTACAGCGTGTAGCGCTCGTCTATAGCGCGCAGCTCTTATAGCGTGTAGCGCTCATATATAGCGCGCAGCTCTCGTATAGCGTGTAGCGCTCATATATAGGGTGCAGCTCTCATATAGCGTGTAGCGCTCGTCTATAGCGCGCAGCTCTCATATAGTGTGTAGTGCTCATATATAGCGCGCAGTTCTCATAGAGTGTAGCGCTCATATATAGCGCGCGGCTCTCATATAGCGTGTAGCGCTCATCTATAGCACGCAGCTCATAGCGTGTAGTGCTCGTCTATAGCGCGCAGCTCTCATATAGCGTGTAGCGCTCATCTATAGCGCACAGCTCTCAGAGTGTAGCGCTCCTCTATAGCGCGCAGCTCTCATAGCGTGTAGCGCTCGTCTATAGCGCGCAGCTCTCTCATAGCGTATAGCGCTCGTCTATAGCGCGCAGCTCCTATAGCGTGTAGCGCTCATCTATAGCGCACAGCTCTCTTATAGCGTGTAGCGCTCATATATAGTGCGCAGCTCTCATATAGCGTGTAGCGCTCATATATAGCGTGCAGCTCTCATATAGCGTGTAGCGCTCGTCTATAGCATGCAGCTCTCATATAGCGTGTAGTGCTCGTCTATAGCGCACAGCTCACAGTGTGTAGCGCTCATCTATAGCGCGCAGCTCTCATATAGCGTGTAGCGCTCGTCTATAGCGCGCAGCTCTCATAGCGTGTAGCACTCGTCTATAGCGCGCAGCTCTCACATAGTGTGTAGCGCTCGTCTATAGCGCGCAGCTCTCATATAGCATGTAGCGCACGTCTATAGCGTGCAGCTCTCATAGCGTGTAGCGCTCATCTATAGCACGCAGCTCATATAGCGTGTAGCGCTCGTCTATAGCGCGCAGCTCTCATAGCGTGTAGCGCTCATATATAGCATGCAGCTCTTATAGCGTGTAGCGCTTGTCTATAGCGCGCAGCTCTTACAGCGTGTCGCGCTCGTCTATAGCGTGCAGCTCTTATAGCGTGTAGCGCTCATCTATAGCACGCAGCTCTCATAGCGTGTAGCGCTCATATATAGCATGCAGCTCTTATAGCGTGTAGCGCTCGTCTATAGCGCGCAGCTCTTACAGCGTGTAGCGCTCGTCTGTAGCGCGCAGCTCATATAGCGTGTCGTGCTTGTATATAGCACGCAGCCATAGCGTGCAGCGCTCATATATAGCATGTAGCTCTCATGGCACGCAGCTCTTACATAGCATGTAGCACTCGTATATAGCACGCAGCTCTCATAGAGCGTGTAGCTCATATATAGCATGCAGCTTATATAATAAGAGCATGTAGTGCTCGTCTGTAGTGTGCAGCTCACATAGCACATGGCGCTCGTATATAGCACGCAGCTCGTCTATAGCACGCAGCTCATATAGCATGCAGTGCTCATATATAGCATGTAGCTCATGGCACGCAGCTCTTACATAGGGTGTAGCGCTCATATATAGCATGCAGCTCTCTGCAGCACTCATATATAGTGCACAGCTCAGCGTGCAGCGCTCGTATATGGCGTGTAGTGCTCGTATATAGCGTGTAGTGTTCGTATATAGCGTGTAGTGCTCGTATATGGCGTGCAGCTCTCAGCGTGTAGCGCTCATATATAGTGCGCAGCTCATAGAGCGCGTAGTGCTCGTATATAGCGTGTAGCACTCACACTCGTCTATAGCGTGCAGCTCATATAGCATGTAGCGCTCATATATAGCATGTAGCGCTTGTATATAGCATGCAGCTCTCATAGTGTGTAGCCCTCATCTATAGCACACAGCTCATATAGTGCGCAGCTCAGCGTGTAGCGCTCGTATAGTGCGCAGCTCATATAGTGCATAGTGCTCATATATAGCATGTAGCGCTCGTATATAGCGTGCAGCTCTTACATAGCGTGTAGCGCTCATCTATAGCACGCAGCTCATATAGCACGTAGTGCTCGTATATAGCATGTAGCGCTCGTATATAGTATGTAACGCTCGTATATAGCGCGCAGCTCAGCGTGTAGCGCTCATATAGCGTGCAGCTCTTATATAGCGTGTAGCGCTCATCTATAGCACACAGCTCATATAGCGCATAGCTCTCATATAGCGTGTAGCTCTCGTACATAGCATGCAGCTCTTATACAGTGTGCAGCTCGCTTATATTGCGCGCAGCTCCTATATAGCGTGTAGCTCACATACAGCGTGCGGTTCTCTTACATAGCATATAGCTTATATAGGGTGTAGTTCTCATGGCGTCTAGCTCGTATAGCATGCAGTTCTCTTACACAGCATGTAGCTTATATAGGGTGTAGTTCTCATGGCGTCTAGCTCGTATAGCATGCAGTTCTCTTACACAGCATGTAGCTTATATAGGGTGTAGTTCTCATGGCGTCTAGCTCGTATAGCATGCAGTTCTCTTACACAGCATATAGTTTATATAGGGTGTAGTTCTCATGGCGTCTAGCTCGTATAGCATGCAGTTGTCTTACATAGCATGTAGCTTATATAGGGTGTAGTTCTCATGGCGTCTAGCTCGTATAGCATGCAGTTCTCTTACACAGCATGTAGCTTATATAGGGTGTAGTTCCCATATAGCGTGTAGCTCAGCATGCAGCCCATATAGCATGTAACACATAGAGAGAACATGCGGTTCTCCTATAGCGTGTAGCTCATAGTATGCAGTTCTTACACAGCATGTAGCTTATATAGGGTGTAGTTCTCATATAGCATGCAGCTCATATACTGTGCAGCTCTTATATACCGTGCAGCTCTCGTACAGCGTGCCGCTCTCATACAGCACGTATAGCTCTCATACAGCTCTCGTAGCGCGCAGTTCTCATACAGCATGCAGTTCCCCCATATAGTGTGCAACCCATACAGCGCGCAGCTCAGTAGCTCGTTCTCTTATATAGGGTGCTGTTCTCATATAGTATGCAGCTTGCATATATAGTGTGTGGCGCTCTCATATAATGGGCAGCTCTCTATATTGTGCATACTGATATATATAGTGTGCAGCTCTATATTGTGCATGATATATATAGTGTACAGCTCTATTGTGCATACTCTTACATAGGGTGCAGCTCTATATTGTGCGTAGATATAGAGAGAGAGTGTGCAGCTCTATATTGTGCATACTGATATATATATATATAGGGTGCAGCTCTGTATTGTGCGTAGATATAAAGAGTGCAGCTCTATGCTGTGCATACTGATGTATATATATAGGGTGCAGCTCTGTATTGTGCATACTGATATATATATATAGGGTGCAGCTCTATATTGTGCATACTGATATATATATATATAGGGTGCAGCTCTTTATATTGTGCATACTGATATATATATATAGGGTGCAGCTCTATATTGTGCATACTGATATATATATAGGGTGCAGCTCTATATTGTGCGTACTGATACATATATATGTAGGGTGCAGCTCTATATTGTGCATACTGATATATATATATAGGGTGCAGCTCTATATTGTGCGTACTGATATATATATAGGGTGCAGCTCTATATTGTGCATACTGATATATATATAGGGTGCAGCTCTATATTGTGCGTACTGATACATATATATGTAGGGTGCAGCTCTACATTGTGCATACTGATTATATATATAGGGTGCAGCTCTATATTGTGCGTACTGATACATATATATAGGGTGCAGCTCTATATTGTGTGTACTGAGCTATATAGGGTGCAGCTGTATGTTGTGCATACTGATTATATATGTGTGCAGCTGTATATTGTGCATACTGAGCTATACAGGGTGCAGCTGTATGTTGTGCATACTGATACATATGCGCAGCTGTATGTTGTGCATACTGATACATATATATATAGGGTGCGGCTGTATGTTGTGCATGCTGATACATATATGTATAGGGTGCGGCTGTATGTTGTGCATGCTGATACATATATATATATAGGGTGCGGCTGTATGTTGTGCATACTGATACATATATGTATAGGGTGCAGCTGTATGTTGTGCATGCTGATACATATATGTATAGGGTGCGGCTGTATGTTGTGCATGCTGATACATATATGTATAGGGTGTGGCTGTATGTTGTGCATACTGATACATATATGTATAGGGTGCGGCTGTATGTTGTGCATGCTGATACATATACGTATAGGGTGCGGCTGTATGTTGTGCATGCTGATACATATATGTATAGGGTGTGGCTGTATGTTGTGCATACTGATACATATATATATAGGGTGCGGCTGTATATTGTGCATACTGATACATACATATGTAGGGTGTGGCTGTATGTTGTGCATGCTGATACATATATATATATAGGGTGCGGCTGTATGTTGTGCACGCTGATACATATATATATATAGGGTGCAGCTGTATGCTGTGCAGCTCCTTCCGCGCAGCTCCCCCGGCGCAGCGGGCGCAGGGTGCAGGTCTCGCACGCCGCAGGCGGTGCTGCAGCGGGCAGCGCTCCATACGGCGCAGCTCCTATAGCTCCTTATGGCCCGCGGTCGCTGTGCTGCAGCGCTGCCCGCCTGGCACCGCCGTTCGGGGTGGCCCCACGCCCCCGGGACGCCCCCGCTGCCCTCACGCTGGGGGCATTTTGGGGTGTCCCCCCCCCGTTCCCCAGGGGTTCAGCTTTAGGCGACCGCCCGGCTCCTATGGGCTCCTATAGGGATAACGGGCGGCGTTGGCGTGCGCGGGGCCGGGAGGGGGGCAGCACCCCCAAACGCCAGCCCTGCCGCTCCCCTCCAGCGCCGCCACCCTAGCCACAGGGCTCGCTGCGGGTGCTGCCTTATGGCAGTGTGCTCTAGCTCGTTGGTAGCTTTATTAGCACCTTTTTAGTCATTAATTTTCAATTATTTTTCATTATTATTTATTATTATTTTCCATTAATGTTCTTTTTACATTTTTATTTCAATATTTTAATGATTTTAAATTTTTAAATTATTAAATTTTAAATTTTTAAGTTACTTAAAAATAAAATAACAAAAATAAAATAGTAGTTATTTTATTTGTAATCATTTTTATTAATTTTTTATTGTTAATGCTATTGCTTTTATTAGCTTTGTTATTTTTATTCATTTTATTAATTGTATTACTTTTTATTATCTTTATTCTTTTTATTTTTTATTACTTTTTATTATCTTTATTTTTATTATTTTTATTACTTTCTATTATCTTTATTCTTTTTATTAATTTTATTACTCTTTATATTATTTTTAAGTTATTTTTCTTAATTTTTTCCTAAGTTTTTCTTAATTTTTTTCTTAAGTTTTCCAAAATTTTTTTCAATTTTTTTTCTTTTTTCTTAATTTTTTCTTAAATTTTTCAATTTTTTTAATTTTTCTTAAATTTTTCTTAAATTTTTCAATTTTTTCTTAATTTTTTCTTAAATTTTTTCTTAAATTTTTCTTAAATTTTTCTTAAATTTTTCTTAAATTTTTCAAATTTTTTCTTAATTTTTTCTTAATTTTTTCTTAATTTTTTCTTAAATTTTTTCTTAAATTCTTCTTAATTTTTTCTTAAATTTTTCAAATTTTTTTCTTAATTTTTTCTTAAATTTTTCTTAAATTTTTCAAATTTTTTTTCTTAAATTTTTCTTAAATTTTTCAAATTTTTTTCTTAATTTTTTCTTAAATTTTTCTTAAATTTTTCAAATTTTTTTTCTTAATTTTTTCTTAAATTTTTCAATTTTTTTTCTTAATTTTTTCTTAATTTTTTCTTAAATTTTTTCTTAAATTTTTCTTAAATTTCTCTTAAGTTTTTCTTAATTTTCATTAATGTTTTATTAATTTTTTATTATTGTTCAGGGGCCTGGATCAACCCTGGTGCCCCGACGCCCCCCCTTCGGGCACCCCCTCCCCCCCGGGGGGTTTACCCCCATTTATTGGCAACGATAAAACCCCGCTGCCGGCCGAGGCCAGCCCCAGCCCCCCGCCCCCCCTTTTGTTGGAAAAAGGGGGAAAACGGGGAAAAGCTGGGATGTGGGCAGCGGCGGGCGCGCGGGGAATAAATCCGGGGCGGAGGCAGGGCTGGCCTGCGGCTAAAAAAAGATTATTTCCAAATTTTTTGGTTAAAAATTAGAAAAATAGGGTGCCAGCCGCCCGCTGGGCCCCAGCCTGGGGCCGAAACGGGCGAGCGGCGGCTGGCGGGGCGCGCGGCTTTTCGGGGTGCAGAGGGCGGCGGGAGGCGGGGCGGGGGCTGGGGGCTTCTCGGGCCCCCCCCCGCCGGCTGCGGGGGCTGCGGGGGCTGCGGGGGCTGCGGGCCCTACGCGCTGCGGGGGGCAGGGGGCGGCTGCGGCACCTGGGGAGGGAGAGGGGGAGGGGGTGGGGGGGGCACCCTGGGGTCACCCCCCCCCGAGGTCCCCTCCCTGGGGTCACCTCCCTGGGGTCACCTTCCCCCAGGGTCACCCCCCCCCACCCCGGGCCTTCCCCCCCCCCCTCGGGGTCACCTCCCCCTGGGGTCCCCTCCCTGGGGTCACCCCCCCTGAGGTCACCTTTCCCTGGGGTCACCTTCCCTGGGGTCACCTCCCCCTGGGGTCACCCCCCCACTGGGGTCACCCCCCCCCCGGGGTCACCCTCCCCGGGGTCACCCTCCCTGGGGTCACCTCCCCCCCGGGGTCACCCCCCCCCGGGGTCACCCTCCCTGGGGTCACCTCCCCCCCGGGGTCACCCTCCCCGGGGTCACCCTCCCTGGGGTCACCTCCCCCTGGGGTCACCCCCCCACTGGGGTCACCCTCCCTGGGGTCACCCCCCCCCCGGGGTCACCTCCCCCCCGGGGTCACCCCCCCCCCCGGGGTCACCTCCCCCTGGGGTCACCCCCCCCCCGGGGTCACCCTCCCCGGGGTCACCCTCCCTGGGGTCACCTCCCCCTGGGGTCACCCCCCCACTGGGGTCACCCTCCCTGGGGTCACCCCCCCCCCCCGGGGTCACCTCCCCCTGGGGTCACCCCCCCACTGGGGTCACCCCCCCTGGGGTCACACCCTTGGGGTCACCCCCCCCCCCCCCCGGGGTCACCCCCCCGGGTGTCACCTGCTCCTCCGGGCCGCGGACGCGCAGGCGGGCCAGCTCCCGCTGCAGCTCCGGTGACACTGGGTGCCCTGGCGACACTGGGTGCCCTGGCGACACTGGGTGCTCCGGTGACGATGGGTGCTCCAGCGCCGACACCTGCGCCTGGGGGGGGTGGGGGGTGGGGGCTGTCACCCCAAAACTGGGCATCGGTGGGCCCCAGGGTGGGAAGAGCCCCAAAAAGAGCCCAGCACCATCCCCAGCGTCCTCCTGCACCAGGATGAGCCCCCAAAAAGAGCCCAGCACCATCCCCAGCATTCTCCTGCACCAGGATGAGCCCCCAAAAAGAGCCCAGCACCATCCCCAGCATTCTCCTGCACCAGGATGAGCCCCCAAAAAGAGCCCAGCACCATCCCCAGCATTCTCCTGCACCAGGATGAGCCCCCAAAAAGAGCCCAGCACCATCCCCAGCGTCCTCCTGCACCAGGATGAGCCCCCAAAAAGAGCCCAGCACCATCCCCAGCATTCTCCTGCACCAGGATGAGCCCCCAAAAAGAGCCCAGCACCATCCCCAGCGTTCTCCCCAGCGTTCTCCTGCACCAGGATGAGCCCCCAAAAAGAGCCCAGCACCATCCCCAGCGTCCTCCTGCACCAGGATGAGCCCCCAAAAAGAGCCCAGCACCATCCCCAGCGTCCTCCTGCACCAGGATGAGCCCCAAAAAGAGCCCAGCACCATCCCCAGCGTTCTCCTGCACCAGGATGAGCCCCCAAAAAGAGCCCAGCACCACCCCCAGCGTCCTCCCCAGCATCCTCCTGCACCAGGATGAGCCCCAAAAAGAGCCCAGCACCATCCCCAGCATCCTCCTGCACCAGGATGAGCCCCCAAAAAGAGCCCAGCACCATCCCCAGCGTCCTCCTGCACCAGGATGAGCCCCAAAAAGAGCCCAGCACCATCCCCAGCGTCCTCCTGCACCAGGATGAGCCCCCAAAAAGAGCCCAGCACCATCCCCAGCGTCCTCCTGCACCAGGATGAGCCCCAAAAAGAGCCCAGCACCATCCCCAGCATCCTCCCCAGCATCCTCCTGCACCAGGATGCGCCCCAAAAAGAGCCCAGCGTCCTCCCCAGCGTTCTCCTGCACCAGGATGAGCCCCCAAAAAGAGCCCAGCACCATCCCCAGCGTTCTCCTGCACCAGGATGAGCCCCCAAAAAGAGCCCAGCACCATCCTGGTGTAAGCACCAGCACCTCCCCAAGCTGGGAAGCACCCCAAAAAAGAGCCCAGCACCATCCCAGCAGCAGCATCTTCCCTGAACTGGGATGAGCCCAGCACCATCCCAGTGCCAGCATCTTCCCTGAACTGGGATGAGCCCAGCACCATCCCAGTGCCAGCATCTTCCCTGAACTGGGATGAGCCCAGCACCATCCCAGTGCCAGCATCTTCCCTGAACTGGGATGAGCCCAAAGAAGAGCCCAGCACCATCCTGGTGTAAGCGCCAGCACCTCCCCAAGCTGGGAAGCACCCCAAAAAAAAGATCCCAGCAGCAGCATCTTCCCGGAACTGGAATGAGCCCAAAAAAGAGCCCAGCACCAGCATCCTCCCAGCAAAGGCAAGCTGGGATGAGCCCAAAAAAGGGCCCAGCACCATCCTGCTGCAAGCACCAGCACCTCCCCAAGCTGGCGAGCACCCCAAAAAAGGGCCCAGCACCATCCTGCTGCAAGCACCAGCACCTCCCCAAGCTGGCGAGCACCCCAAAAAAGGGCCCAGCGCCATCCTGCTGCAAGCAGCAGCACCTCCCCAAGCTGGCGAGCACCCCAAAAAAGAGCCCAGCGCCATCCTGCTGCAAGCACCAGCACCTCCCCAAGCTGGCGAGCACCCCAAAAAAGGGCCCAGCGCCATCCTGCTGCAAGCAGCAGCACCTCCCCAAGCTGGCGAGCACCCCAAAAAAGAGCCCAGCACCATCCTGCTGCAAGCAAAACCTGCAGGGAGCAGGTGGGCAGCACCCAGGGGTGCCACGGCCGGCACCCAGCCCCGCGGGCGAGCCCGGGGGCACCCACCTGCAGCAGGCGGAGGCGGTGCTGAGCCCCCGCCAGCTCCCGCTCGGCCGAGCCCGGCGAGCAGCCCCTCTGCGCCCGGAGCCCCGGCGAGGCCGCCTGCGCCCGCAGCTTCTCCCGCTCCACCTGCGCCACGGGAGGGGACACGGCACGGGTGGGGGGCTGCACCCCGCGCCCCTCGCTGCGGCGCAGGGGAGGCGTGCGAAAATACGTGTGCAACGCGTAAGAGTGATACAGTGCGTGTGTCATATCCATAACATGTACGTTACGTAGCATACATAACATAGACATGTGTGATATATTTTGTGTATAAAATATAACATGTTATATATAACATAGAAATGTATGTTACATATAAAACATATTTTGCACATAAAATATACCGCACATGTTATATATAACATAGAAGTGTATGTTACTTATAAAACATATTTTGCACATAAAATATACCGCATATGTTATATATAACATAGAAGTGTATGTTACTTATAAAACATATTTTGCACATAAAATATACCGCATGTTATATATAACATAGAAATGTATGTTACATATAAAACATATTTTGCACATAAAATATACCACATGTTGTATGTTATATATAACATAGAAATGTATGTTACATATAAAACATATTTTGCACATAAAATATACCGTATATGTTATATGTAATATATAACATAGAAATGTATGTTACATATAAAACATATTTTGCACATAAAATATACCACATATGTTATATGTAATATATAACATAGAAATGTATGTTACATATAAAACATATTTTGCACATAAAATATACCGTATATGTTATATGTAATATATAACATAGAAATGTATGTTACATATAAAATATATTTTGCGTATAGAATCTAACATATAAACCAGATTTTTTACATGTAAACATGTATTTTAAATGTGATATATTGGTTATATAAGTTATATGAATATTAAATATATACATTTATAAATAATATAAACAAATATTATAAATATATAAAATATTTACATGTAAAAAAAAAATCATAGACTCGTTTAGGTTGGAAAAGACCTTTAAGATCATCCAACCCAACCGTTAACCCAACACTGCCAAGCCCACTGCTAAACCAATTAAGCCAATAATACATATTTACATGTAAAATATATGTTTACATGTGAAACATATGATGTAAAATATATAGTACATATAAACTATGTATCACACATGAGAGATATCACAAATGAAAGCTATGAGATACGAGCTCTATCACATATGATACAGCACGAGATATATCTCATGAGATACATCACATTAAATACGTTTTACATATAAAATATATGTATTACAGATAATATCTCTAATTTTTACATATAATATATATATTTTAAGTGCCTAGAGACTCTGTGCATAGCAGAGCAGCATGCAGCATACGTATATAAAGTGTCTATGCCTGGAAAGCAATAAAGCACTAGTGGTAGGCTGGCCTCCAGCAGCGCCAGGGGAGGTTTAGATTGGATTTTAGGAAAAATTTCTTCACAGAAAGAGTGGTCAAGCACTGGAACAGGCTGCCCAGAGAGGTGGGGGAGTCCCCATCCCTGGAGGGGTTCAAAAAACGGGCAGAGGTGGCACTTGGGGACATGGTTTAGTGGGCACGGGGGTGTTGGGGTGATGGTTGGACGGATGATCTTAGAGGGCCTTTCCAACCTTAGTGATTCCCAGTTTTTACTTTCATTAAAAAATAATCCAGCCAGCAAGCCAGGAAACATGAAATTATGACTCTGCCCTTCATTGGTTCAGTGGTGGCCTTGGCAGTGTTGGGTTAATGGTTGGACTGGGTGATCTTAAAGGGCTTTTCCAACCTCAACGGTTCAATGGTTGCATGGTTGGACTGATCTTAGAGATCCTTTCCAACCTTAGTGATTCCCAGTTTTTACTTTCATTAAAAATAATCCAGCCACCAAGCCAGGAAACACGAAATTATGACTCTACCCTGAACTGGTTCAGTGGTGGCCTTGGCAGCGTTGGGTTGATGGTTGGACTGGATGATCTTAAAGGGCTTTGCCAACCTCAACGGTTCAATGGTTGCATGGTTGGACTGATCTTAGAGATCCTTTCCAACCTTAATGATTCCCAGTTTTTACTTTCATTAAAAATAATCCAGCCACCAAGCCAGGAAACACAAAATTATGACTCTACCCTGAACTGGTTCAGTGGTGGCCTTGGCAGCGTTGGGTTGATGGTTGGACTGGGTGATCTTAAAGGGCTTTGCCAACCTCAACGGTTCAATGGTTGCATGGTTGGACTGATCATCTTAGAGATCCTTTCCAACCTTAGTGATTCCCAGTTTTTACTTTCATTAAAAATAATCCAGCCACCAAGCCAGGAAACACAAAATTATGACTCTACCCTGAACTGGTTCAGTGGTGGCCTTGGCAGCGTTGGGTTGATGGTTGGACTGGATGATCTTAAAGGGCTTTGCCAACCTCAACGGTTCAATGGTTGCATGGTTGGACTGATCTTAGAGATCCTTTCCAACCTTAATGATTCCCAGTTTTTACTTTCATTAAAAATAATCCAGCCACCAAGCCAGGAAACACAAAATTATGACTCTACCCTGAACTGGTTCAGTGGTGGCCTTGGCAGCGTTGGGTTGATGGTTGGACTGGGTGATCTTAAAGGGCTTTGCCAACCTCAACGGTTCAATGGTTGCATGGTTGGACTGATCATCTTAGAGATCCTTTCCAACCTTAGTGATTCCCAGTTTTTACTTTCATTAAAAATAATCCAGCCACCAAGCCAGGAAACACAAAATTATGACTCTACCCTGAACTGGTTCAGTGGTGGCCTTGGCAGTGTTGGGTTGATGGTTGGACTGGGTGATCTTAAAGGGCTTTGCCAACCTCAACGGTTCAATGGTTGCATGGTTGGACTGATCTTAGAGATCCTTTCCAACCTTAGTGATTCCCAGTTTTTACTTTCATTAAAAATAATCCAGCCACCAAGCCAGGAAACACGAAATTATGACTCTACCCTGAACTGGTTCAGTGGTGGCCTTGGCAGCGTTGGGTTGATGGTTGGACTGGATGATCTTAAAGGGCTTTGCCAACCTCAACGGTTCAATGGTTGCATGGTTGGACTGATCTTAGAGATCCTTTCCAACCTTAATGATTCCCAGTTTTTACTTTCATTAAAAATAATCCAGCCACCAAGCCAGGAAACACAAAATTATGACTCTACCCTGAACTGGTTCAGTGGTGGCCTTGGCAGCGTTGGGTTGATGGTTGGACTGGGTGATCTTAAAGGGCTTTGCCAACCTCAACGGTTCAATGGTTGCATGGTTGGACTGATCATCTTAGAGATCCTTTCCAACCTTAGTGATTCCCAGTTTTTACTTTCATTAAAAATAATCCAGCCACCAAGCCAGGAAACACAAAATTATGACTCTACCCTGAACTGGTTCAGTGGTGGCCTTGGCAGCGTTGGGTTGATGGTTGGACTGGGTGATCTTAAAGGGCTTTGCCAACCTCAACGATTCCATGATTCTACGCTTTTAGGGCTTTATATTCGATTCGCACCCAGCTCTGGCCAAGGAGGACCACCAGCTGGCATCGGGGCCGCGTTTCAGTGCGGGGCCAGCCCCGGGGGCACCCATGGGTGCCAGCCGCCATCTCACCTTCTCCAGGGTCTTCTGCAGGGCGCCCTTGTCCTTCTCGAGGCGCAGGGCGAGGCGCTCGGCCTCCCGCTTCTCGCCCTGCGTGCGGGCCAGGGCACGCTGCAGGACGCCCGCCCGCGCCTCCGGCCACTGCCGCAGCGCCTGCGCCGGCGCGGGGGGTCAGCCACGGCCCCCCACGGGCACGGGCGGGGGGCAAGGGGGTGCTGGGGCCCTATGGGGGCCGTGGGGGGGGCAAAGGGTGCTGGGGCCATGGGGGGGGGGGGGCCATAGGGTGATGTAAGGGGGGGGCAAAGGGTGCTGGGGCCATATGGGGGGGCCATAGGGTGATGCAAGGTGGGGGCAAAGGGTGCTGGGGCCATATGGGGGGGCCATAGGGTGATGCAAGGTGGGGGCAAAGGGTGCTGGGGCCATATGGGGGGTCCATAGGGTGATGCAAGGGGGGGAAAAGGGTGCTGGGGCCATATGGGGGGGGCCATGGGGTGATGAAAAGGGGGGGAAAGGGTGCTGGGGGCATATGGGGGGGCCATAGGGTGATGCAAGGTGGGGGCAAAGGGTGCTGGGGCCATATGGGGGGTCCATAGGGTGATGCAAGGGGGGGAAAAGGGTGCTGGGGCCATATGGGGGGGGGCCATGGGGTGATGAAAAGGGGGGGAAAGGGTGCTGGGGGCATATGGGGGGGCCATAGGGTGATGTAAGGGGGGGCAAAGGGTGCTGGGGCTGCTTGGGGGTGCCATAGGGTGATGCAAGGGGGGGCAAAGGGTGCTGGGGCCATGGGGGGGGCCATGGGGGGGGCAAAGGGTGCTGCATGGGGGGCAAGGGGGTGCTGGGGCTGTATGGGGGCCATAGGATGGGGCAAAGGGTGCTGGGGCCACATGGGGGGGCCATAGGGTCCTGCATGAGGGGGATAATAGGGTGCTGGGGCTATATGTGGGCCATAGGGTGATGACAAGGGGGTGTAGGTGCTACATGGGGGGCAAGAGGGTGCTGGGGCCCTATGGGGCCCGTGTGGGGGGGCAAAGGGTGCTGGGGCCATATGGGGGGGCCATAGGGTGCTGCAAGGGGGGGCAAAGTGTGCTGGGGCCATATGGGGGTGCCATAGGGTGCTGCATGAGGGGGATTAATAGGGTGCTGGGGCTATATGGGGTCCATGGCGGGGGGCAAAGGGTGCTGCATGGGGGCAATAGGGTGCTGCGGGGGGGGAAAGGGTGCAGGGGGGCAAAAGGGTGCAGGGGGGCTGCATCAGGGGGCTGCACGGGGGCAATAGGGTGTTGCAGGGTGGCAAAAGGGTGCAGGGGGGCTGCATGGGGTGCTGGCGGGGTTGCAGGGGGCTGCATGGGGGCAAAAGTTGCTGCTGGGGTGGGCGAAGGGTTCTGCATGGGTGCAAAGGGTGCTGCCCGGGAGGGGCAAAAGGGCTCAGGGTGCTAGGCGGGGGGCAAAGGCCAGCGAATTTGGGGAGCCCCACCGCCACCCCCCGCCAGCGTGGGGTGCACCCACCGCCCCCCCCCTCACCTCCTGCTGCTGCCGGACCTGCGCCTCCAGCTCCTCCTTGCTCCGCTGCAGGGCCTCCTGCTCCTCCCGCAGCCCCCGCAGCTGCTCCCGCAGCGCTCCCTTCTCCTCCCGCGCCTCCGCCAGCGCCCGCCGGGCCACCTCCAGCCCCTCCTGCCGTGGGTGGGGGGCACGGAGACCCCCGGTGACCCCCAAGCAAAAGCAGCCTGCTGTCACCTCGCCTCAGGGTGCCCCGCTCCCACCTGCAGCGCCCGGCGATCCAGCTCGCCGGCGGCCAGGGCGCCTTGGAGCTGCGACAGCCGCTCGTGGACCGCGGTGCCATCGGGCAAGGCCGCCGTCGCGCCCCGCGCATCGGCCGTCGAGCCGCGCTCCGCCAACGCCGCGCTCAACCGCTCCGTCGCCAGCTGCGACGCGCTGGCACGCCGCTCGCTCTCCGCCAGCTGCGCCCCAAAAAAAAAAAAGAAGAAAAGAGAGCAAAAATGACATGGCCTCGTCAAAACCATCCGTGCGATGGGGATTGAGAGGGATTTACGCCGTTACCTGTTGCTGGAGCAGCTCGGCGCGGTCTTGCATCGCCCGCGCCTCCGCTTGCCGCTCGCCCAGGGCCAAGCGTGCCCGCTGCAGCTCGCCCTCC
Source organism: Pelecanus crispus (assembly GCF_030463565.1). Classification (NCBI taxonomy): domain Eukaryota; kingdom Metazoa; phylum Chordata; class Aves; order Pelecaniformes; family Pelecanidae; genus Pelecanus; species Pelecanus crispus. The sequence goes on along the minus strand of NC_134657.1, from coordinate 2,437,426 downwards.
AGCACCCGCTGCTGCAGCTCCAGCCGGCTGCTCCGGCTCTCCGCCACCTCCAGCCGCCTCTTGGCATCCTCCAGCTCGGCCTCGCCGGCTCGCGCCGCGCTCATCCTCTCCTGCAAGGCGTCGAGCGGCTGGGACAGAGCACGCGGGGACGGGGACGGGGGCGCAGGATGGGGCCCCCGCGGCGATGCCCACCTGGGCGGCTCGGCGCTGGCCCTCGGCAGCGCGCAGGCTGCGTTCCAGCGCCGTCACCTTCTCCCGCAGCGCCCGCCGCTCCCGCTCGCCCCGTCGCAGCGTCTCCTCCTGCAGCAGCAGCGTGGCCTGGGCGCTGCTCAGCTCCCCGCCGCCGCCACGACGCCCTGACGGAGCCGCCCCGCGTCACCCACCTTACCGGGGCGTGCGCGGGGGGGCACAGGGGCTTCACCCATTTATTGGGGACTGGGGGGGGTGCACGGAGGCTTTTACCCATTTTATTGGGGTTTATGAGGGATGCACGGGGGCTTTACCCATTTATTGGGGTTTATGAAGGATGCACGGGGGCTTTTACCCATTTATTGGGGTTTGGGGGGGGATGCACGGGGGCTTTTACCCATTTATTGGGGTTTATGAGGGATGCACGGGGGCTTTACCCATTTATTGGGGTTTATGAAGGATGCATGGGGGGCTTTACCCATTTATTGGGGTTTATGAAGGATGCATGGGGGGCTTTTACCCATTTATTGGGGTTTATGAGGGATGCATGGGGGGCTTTTACCCATTTATTGGGGTTTATGAAGGATGCATGGGGGGGTTTACCCATTTATTGGGGTTTATGAAGGATGCATGGGGGCTTTTACCCATTTTATTGGGTTTATGAAGGATGCCCGGGGGGGGTTTTACCCATTTATTGGGGTTTATGAGGGATGCATGGGGGCTTTTACCCATTTATTGGGGTTTATGAAGGATGCACGGGGGGTTTTACTCATTTATTGGGGTTTATGAAGGATGCACGGGGGCTTTTACCCATTTATTGGGGTTTATTAAGGATGCATGGGGGGCTTTTACCCATTTATTGGGGTTTATGAAGGATGCATGGGGGGCTTTTACCCATTTATTGGGGTTTATGAAGGATGCACGGGGGGGCTTTTACCCATTTTATTGGGGTTTATGAGGGATGCATGGGGGGCTTTTACCCATTTATTGGGGTTTATGAAGGATGCACGGGGGGGTTTACCCATTTATTGGGGTTTATGAAGGATGCACGGGGGCTTTTACCCATTTATTGGGGTTTGGGGGGGGATGCACGGGGGCTTGTACCCATTTATTGGGGTTTATGAGGGATGCACGGGGGTTTACCCATTTATTGGGGTTTATGAGGGATGCATGTGGGGTTTACCCATTTATTGGGGTTTATGAGGGATGCACGGGGGTTTACCCATTTATTGGGGTTTATGAGGGCTGCATGTGGGGTTTACCCATTTATTGGGGTTTGGGGGGGATGCACGGGGGCTTTTACCAATGTTATTGGGGTTTATGGGGGGTGCATGTGGGGTTTACCCATTTATTGGGGTTTATGAGGGATGCACGGGGGGGTTTACCCATTTTATTGGGTTTATGAAGGATGCATGGGGGGCTTTTACCCATTTATTGGGGTTTATTAAGGATGCATGGGGGGCTTTTACCCATTTATTGGGGTTTATGAAGGATGCACGGGGGGGTTTACCCATTTATTGGGGTTTATGAAGGATGCACGGGGGCTTTTACCCATTTATTGGGGTTTGGGGGGGGATGCACGGGGGCTTGTACCCATTTATTGGGGTTTATGAGGGATGCACGGGGGTTTACCCATTTATTGGGGTTTATGAGGGATGCATGTGGGGTTTACCCATTTATTGGGGTTTGGGGGGGATGCACGGGGGCTTTTACCAATGTTATTGGGGTTTATGGGGGGGTGCATGTGGGGTTTACCCATTTATTGGGGTTTATGAGGGATGCACGGGGGCTTTTACCCATTTTATTGGGGTTTATGAGGGCTGCATGTGGGGTTTACCCATTTATTGGGGTTTATGAGGGATGCATGGGGGGCTTTTACCCATTTATTGGGGTTTATGAAGGATGCATGGGGGGCTTTTACCCATTTATTGGGGTTTATGAAGGATGCACAGGGGGGTTTACCCATTTATTGGGGTTTATGAAGGATGCACGGGGGGGTTTACCCATTTATTGGGGTTTATGAAGGATGCACGGGGGCTTTTACCCATTTATTGGGGTTTATGAGAGATGTATGGGGGCTTTTACCCATTTCATTGGGGTTTATGGGGACTGCACATGGACTTTACCCATTTCTTGGGGTTTACAGGGGATGCGCGGGGGCTTTTACCAGTTTTACTGGGGACGCAGGGGTTTTTTATCACTTTTATTGGGGTTTATGGGGCAAGCACAGGGGGGTTACCAGATTTATTGGGGTTTACAGGGGATGCACAGGGGCTTTTACCAGTTTCACTGGGGTTTTGGGGGATACATGGGCAGTATTAACAGTTTTACTGGGCTTTATAGGGGATGCACGGGGCATTTTCCAGTTTACTGGGTTTACAGGGGATCCATGGGGGGTTTCACCAGTTTTACTGGGGTTTATGGGGGATGCGGGGGGGGGGGGGGTACCAATTTTACTGGGAATGATGGGGGATGCAGGCAGGCTTTTACTATTTTTTTTTTCCTAAGGCACCCCTGAGTGTTTTACCAGTTTTACTGGCGTTTACAGGGGATGCAGGGGGGCTTTTACCAATTTTACTGGGATTTATGGGGGATGCGCAGGGGCTTGACCCATTTTATGGGGAGCTTACAGGGGATCCATGGGGTCTTTTACCAGTTTTACTGGGGTTTGCTGGGCACGCATGGGGGGTCACTGGGGTTTGCACAGGGGCTTTTACCAATTTTACCAGGATTTTGGGGCCACGCATTGGGGAAATCCCACCAAACATCCTGTAGTCCCATCATCACCACCACCCCTGTGCCTCAGTTTCCCCAAAAGCCCCCGCTCACCAGCGAGGCTCCAGCATGGCAAAATCACCCCCAATCCCACAATTTGGGGGGGGGGATGCACCTCAAAAAAGAAAAACCCTGTCACCTTCCTCGCTCTCAGCCACCAGCTTTTGGAGCTGCTGCACCCGGGCACCGGCATTGTCCCGCTCCTCCTCTGCCTCCGCCAGCCGCCGGCCCAGGCTGCCCACCTGCACCCGCAGCTCCTCCTGGGGCGAGAAAACGGGGTGAGAAAGGGGCTTTTTGGGGCGATGGGGAGGGGGCGATAGGGAGGGGACGACGGGTGTACCCGCTCCCGCTGCGCGTCCTGCAGCTCGCGTAGGAAATCCCGCAGGGCTGCCCGCACCGCCTCGGGCTCGCTCGCTGCATCGGGGTCCGGGGATGAGCCGGAGCTCCCCGACCCCTCCGGTCCCCCACCTGTATGGGGACAAACTGGGTGACACTGGGACCACGGGACGCGGCACCCAAGGGAGGATCGTAAGCCAGAGCGGGATGCGTCGCAGCGGGATGCACTGCAATGGGATGCACCCATGTGATACGGGGGATCCCAGGGGTGCAGGGCATGGAGCAATGGGATACGGGGGACGCCCAGGGGTGCAGGGCATGGAGCGATGGGATATGGGGGATGCCCAGGGGTGCAGGGCATGGAGCGATGGGATACGGGGGATGCCCAGGGGTGCAGGGCATGGAGCGATGGGATACGGGGGATGCCCAGGGGTGCAGGGCATGGAGCGATGGGATACGGGGGATGCCCAGGGGTGCAGGGCATGGAGCGATGGGATACGGGGGACGCCCAGGGGTGCAGGGCATGGAGCGATGGGATACGGGGGACGCCCAGGGGTGCAGGGCATGGAGCAATGGGATACGGGGGACGCCCAGGGGTGCAGGGCATGGAGCGATGGGATACGGGGGATGCCCAGGGGTGCAGGGCATGGAGCGATGGGATACGGGGGATGCCCAGGGGCGCAGGGGCTGGAGCAATGGGATACGGGGGACACCCAGGGGTGCAGGGCATGGGGCAATGGGATATGGGGGATGCCCAGGGGTGCAGGGGATGGAGCGATGGGATACCGGGGACCTCAGGGGTGCAGGGGCTGGAGCACCGCAGCGGGGTGCGCTGTGCCGGGATGCATCCCCTTCCCCTAAGCAAGGGCCGGGGCATCAGGGATCCCCAGGGACTCTCACCCTTGCCCGGGGAGCCGGCCCGTGCCCAGCCGATGCCCATGGTACGGCGTAGGGCGGACTGGATGCCGCCCAGGCGAGTTTCGGCAGCCCGGCGCAGTGCCTCGCCGCGGGCCAGCTCGGCTTCCAGCCCCTGTGCCCGACCCTCGGCTGCGCTCAGGCGCAGGCTCAGCTCGGCCGCTTCGCCCCGCGCCGCCTCCACCTTCAGCTGCAGGTTGCGGGCATCGGCTAGCAGCTTCTTCTCGTTGCCACGAGCCTCCTCCAAGCTGCGGGCCAGGTCCTTCTCCCGCTGCCGAAATTCGCCCTCCACCTCTGACAGCTGCCGCTGTAGGTGCTGGAGCTGGGGGGGGCGCGGAGAGGGGGTGATGACGACAGTTGGGGTGCAGGGCACGGAGAGGGGGGGTGATGGGGATGCAGGGGATGGAGCACAGGGTGATGGGGTGCAAAGGATGGAGCAATGGGATGATGGGGTGCAAGGGATGGAGCACAGGGTGATGGAGATACAAGGGATGGAGCAATGGGGTGATGGAATGCAGGGGATGGAGCAATGGGGTGATGGGGAACCCCAAGGATAGAGCAATGGGGTGATGGGGTGCAGGGGATGGAGCACAGGGTGATGGGGTGCAAGGGGTGGAGCACAGGGTGATGGAGATGCAAGGGATGGAGCAATGGGGTGATGGGATACAGGGGATGGAGCACAGGGTGATGGAGATATAAGAGATGGAGCACAGGATGATGGAGATACAAGGGAAGGAGCAATGGATTGATGGGGTGCAAAGGATGGAGCAATGGGGTGATGGGATGCAGGGGATGGAACACAGGGTGATGGAGATGCAAGGGATGGAGCAATGGATTGATGGGGTGCAAAGGATGGAGCAATGGGGTGATGGGGATGCAGGGGATGGAGCAATAGGGTGATGGGGTGCAAAGGATGGAGCACAAGGTGATGGAGATGCAAGGGATGGAGCAATGGGATGATGGGGTGCAAGGGATGGAGCATAGGGGTGATGGGGAACCCCAAGGATGGAGCAATGGGGTGATGGGGTGCAGGGGATGGAGCACAGGGTGATGGAGATGCAAGGGATGGAGCAATGGGGTGATGGGATGCAGGGGATGGAGCACAGGGTGATGGAGATGCAAGGGATGGAGCAATGGGGTGATGGGATGCAGGGGATGGAGCACAGGGTGATGGAGATGCAAGGGATGGAGCAATGGGGTGATGGGATGCAGGGGATGGAGCACAGGGTGATGGAGATGCAAGGGATGGAGCAATGGATTGATGGGGTGCAAAGGATGGAGCAATGGGGTGATGGGGATGCAGGGGATGGAGCAATAGGGTGATGGGGTGCAAAGGATGGAGCACAAGGTGATGGAGATGCAAGGGATGGAGCAATGGGATGATGGGGTGCCAGGGATGGAGCATAGGGGTGATGGGGAACCCCAAGGATGGCGCAATAGGGTGATGAGGGACCCCCAGGGATGCAGGGGACACAGCAACAGGGTGATGGAGACGCAGGGGATGGAGCAATAGGGTGATGGGGACCCTCAGGGATGGAGCGATGAGGTACAGGGGACCCCAGGGATGCAGGGGATGGAGCAATAGGGTATGGGGGACCCCAGGGATGGAGCAATGGGGTGATGGGGACCCCCAGGGATGCAGGCGACAGAGCGGTGGGGTGATGGGGACCCCCCAGGGCCACCAGGCATGGAGCGAGGGGACAATGGGGATGCAAGGGACGGAGCAATGGGGGGTGATGGGGACCCCCAGGGATGCAGGCGACAGAGCGGTGGGGTGATGGGGACCCCCCAGGGCCACCAGGCATGGAGCGAGGGGACAATGGGGATGCAAGGGACGGAGCAATGGGGGATGCAAGGGACCCCCAGGGGTGCAGGGCAGAGAGCGGTGGGGTGGTGGGTACATAGGGGACCCTATGAGGTGACGGGGGCACCCAGGGCCACGGCGTCAAGCAACAGAGTAGCAGGGACACCCAGGGACACCTGGGATACTAGTTATGGGGTGACAGGGGTGCTTGGGGACAACAGGCACCAAGCTATGGGGTGGGGGGACAGCAACACCTCGATACGCAGGGCACAGAGGTGACGGGGACGCTTCGGGATGCAGGGCACCGAGCAACGGGGCGCTGGGGACCCCCCCCACCTCCTTCTTGGCAGCCTCCGTGCCGGCCTCGCTCTCCACCACCTTCTGCCTGAGGCCAAAGGCTTCGCGGCGGCTCTCCTCCTCCCGCCGCTCCTCCAGAGCCATGCGCGCCTGCAGCTCGCCCACCTCCTTGCTCCTCTTGCTGTTCTCGCTGTCCAGGTCCTTCACCTGCCCAAGGAGGAGACGGGGGTGGGCTCGGTGGCACCCCGAAGGGGTGGAGGGGGTCCCCGCCATCTTCCTCCTCCTCACCTGCCGGCGCAGCTCCTGCAGCTCACGGCGGGCGTCGAGGCGGGCGCGCTCCAGCTCCCGCAGGGTTGCCCGCAGCTCCGTCACCTCCCGGTCCGCTGCCGCTCGCCCGTCCTCCAGCAGCGCCAGTTGCTGCTCCTTCTCCTCGCTGGCACGCTTCAGGCTGCGGGACGGGGGAGAAGGGGCTGGCATCACCCCCCCGGGGGCATTGCCCTGGCCCCGAGCGTCCCCACATCCCCGGCATCACCCCCAGCATCGCCCCGACGCCGAGCGTCACCCTCCAAGGCACCGCACCACCCTGTACATCTCCTGACTTGAGAAGAGGAGGCTGAGGGGAGAGCTCATCGCTCTGCAGCTCCTGACAGGAGGGGCAGGGAGCGGGGTGCTGGGCGCTTCTCCCAGGTAACAAGTGATGGGACCAGAGGAAATGGGCTCAAGCTGCGCCAGGGGAGGTTTAGATTGGATATTAGGAAAAATTTCTTCACGGAAAGAGTGGTCAAGCATTGGAACAGGCTGCCCAGAGAGGTGGGGGAGTCCCCATCCCTGGAGGGGTTCAAAAAATCTTGGAGGTCTTTTCCAACCTGAAGGATTCTATGATTCTATGAAACGGGCAGAGGTGGCACCCTGGGACATGGTTTAGTGGGCATGGGGGTGTTGGGTTGATGGTTGGACTGATGATCTTAGAGGGCCTTTCCAACCTTAATGATTCCCAGTTTTTACTTTCATTAAAAATAATCCAGCCACCCAGCCAGGAAACATGAAATTATGACTCTACCCTGAACTGGTTCAGTGGTGGCCTTGGCAGCGTTGGGTTAATGGTTGGACTGGGTGATCTTAAAGGTCTTTGCCAACCTGAACGACTCCATGATTCTATGATTCTACGCTTGGACTGATGATCTTAGAGGTCTTTTCCAACCTTAGCGATTCCTAGTTTTGCTTTCATTACTGGTTTTGTTTTCATTACTGGTTTTACTTTCATTTACTTTCGAAGCCAGAAAACACAAAATTATGATTCTACCCTTAATTGGTTCAGTGGTGGCGTTAGTAGCGTGAGGTTAATGGTTGGACTAGATGATCTTAAACCTGAACGATTTTCTGAACCTGAAGTTTTCCAACCTGAACGATTCCATGATCCTGTGATCCCATGATCCCCTCATCCTGAGCATCGCCCTGACCCCGAGCACCACCCCGACCCTGAGCATCACCCTCCAAGGTGCTGCATCACCCCATGCTAGGTCCCAACTTGGGCATCCCCTTGTCCTGAGCACCACCCCGGCCCCGAGCATCACCCTAGAAGGCACCGCACCGTCCCACGCATCCCCCACCTTCAGCATCCCATTACCCCGAGCATTGCCCTGACCCCGAGCACCACCCCGACCCTGAGCATCACCCTCCAAGGTGCTGCATCACCCCATGCTAGGTCCCAACTTGGGCATCCCCTTGTCCCGAGCACCACCCCGGCCCCGAGCATCACCCTAGAAGGCACCGCACCGTCCCACGCATCCCCCACCTTCAGCATCCCATTACCCCGAGCATCGCCCTGACCCCGAGCACCACCCCGACCCTGAGCATCACCCTCCAAGGTGCTCCATCACCCCATGCTAGGTCCCAACTTGGGCATCCCCTTGTCCCGAGCACCACCCCGGCCCCGAGCATCACCCTAGAAGGCACCGCACCGTCCCACGCATCCCCCACCTTCAGCATCCCATTACCCCGAGCATTGCCCTGACCCCGAGCACCCAAAACATCGCATCCCCCGACCCGGAGCATCACCTGATGCGCTCGCCCTCGGCGCGCCGCAGGGCCGCCCGCAGCTCCTCGTTGGAGCGCCGCAAGGCCTCCTTCTCCCTCGCCTCGTCTCCCAAAGCCCGGCGTGCCTCCTGCGCCTGCCGCCGCTGCGCTTCCCGGCCTTCCCGGCTTTCCCGGGCCTCCCGTTGCGCCTCCAGCAGCTCCCGCCGCCCCGCCGCCCGCGCCTCCGCCACCAGCTGCAGCTGCGCCCGCGCCTCCTCCGCCTGCCGCCGGGATGGCTGGGGTTCAGGGGGGATATTTGGGGGAGGGGAGGCGGGAAGGGGGGTGTCGGGGGGGGTCACCTCTCGCAGGGCACCATCGCGCTGCTTGGCTGCCGCCGTCGCTTGCTCACGGAGGGTCTTCGCCTCCCGCTCGTGGGCCGCTGCCGTCTCCTCCGCCTGCGCCCGCAGGCTGCGCAGCTCCGCAGCCAGGCTCTGCGGGAAGCGGGGGGCACGGAGCTCGGAGCCCCCCCAGCGGCACAGGGGGTCCCGGGGAGGGGGATTGCAGCGGGGCCAGTGCAGGGATGCGCGTGGGGATGCTCGGGTACCACAACCTGGGCACCCCCATCGCCCGGGGGCTCGCAATGGGGAGATGGGGGGGCTTGCAATGGGGGGGCTGCAAGAATGGGGGGGTTGGGGGGAGTTGCAAGCAGGGGGGGTGTAGTGGGGGGGACCTTGCAAGGTGGGGGTGCCTCAGGCATTGGAGGTTGCAATGGGGGGGTGCCCAGGCACAGGGATTTGCTGGGGGGGGGGGGACATGGGGGACACCCAGGCATGGGGGTTGCAAGGGGGGGGACACGGGGGACACCCAGGCATGGGGGTTGCAATTGGGGGGGGGGAATGGGGGATACCCAGGCATGGGGGTTGCAAGGCGGGGGGGACACGGGGGGCAGCCAGGCATGGGGGTTGCAATTGGGGGGGGACACCCAGGCATTAGGGCTTGCAATGGGGGGTGCCCAGGCACGGGGGTTTGCAGTGGGGGGGACACGGGGGACACCCAGGCATGGGGGTTGCAAGGGGGGGGACACAGGGGACACCCAGGCATTGGGGTTGCAAGGGGGGGGCCATAGGGGACACCCAGGCATGGGGGTCGCAATGGGGGGGTGCCCAGGCATGGAGGTTTGCAATGGGGGGGACACGGGGGACACCCAGGCATGGGGGGGGTTGCAACGGGAGGGTCCTTAGGCATCAGGGTTTGCAATGAGGGGGACACCGGGGCATGGGGACTCGCAGCGGGGGGACACAGGGGGCTTGGTGCCATTCTGGGGGGGGGGTCCCAGGCCCCCCCGCCACCCACCTGCTCCTTCTCCTGGTGAGTGGAGACCTCGTGCCGCTGCTGCTCCAGCTCGGCCGTGGCCTCGGCCAGGCTCCGCTGCAGCCCCGCCAGCGTCTCCGCCAGCGCTGCCCTCTCCTCCTCCTGCAGCGCCAGCGCCTGGGGGGGACGCGGCTCAGGTGGGGGGGGACACCGGAGCGGGGATGCACGGGGGGGGGGACACCGGTGCCACCCACCTGCTGCTTCTCGCTCTCCCGCTGCCGCCGCGTTGCCGCCAGCTCGGCCGCCAGCTCCTCCTGCTCCTGCGCCAGCCGGGCCCGCTCGGCCTCCAGCTCCTCCTGCTCCCCCCCAAAATCACCAGCAAAGCCCCAAAATCAGCATCACACACCAAGAATCACCATTGCACCCCAGGAATCACCATTGCATCCCCAAAATCACCTTTGCACCCCAAGAATCACCATCACAACCCTAAAATCACCATCGCATCCCAAGAATCCAAATTGCATCCCCAAAATCACCATCGCACCCCAAGAATCACCATCGCATCCCAAGGGTCACCATTGTACCCCAAGAGTCACCATTGTATCCCCAAGAATCATCATCGCACACCAAGAATCACCATCATACCCCCAAATCACCATCATACCCCAAGAGTCACCATTGGACCCCAAGAATCACCATCGCAACCCCAAGAGTCACCATTGCACCCCAAGAATCACCATCGCAACCCCAAAATCACCATCGCACCCCAAGAATCACCATCGCATCCCCAAAATCACCATCGCACCCCAAGAATCACCATCACACCCCCAAGAGTCACCATTGCACCCCAAGAATTACCATTGCATCCCCAAAATCACCATCATACCCCAAGAGTCACCATTGAACCCCAAGAATCACCATCGCATCCCCAAAATCACCATCACACCCCCAAGAGTCACCATTGCACCCCAAGAATCACCATCGCATCCCCAAAATCACCATCACACCCCCAAGAGTCACCATTGCACCCCAAGAATCACCATCGCAACCCCAAAATCACCATCACACCCCCAAGAATCACCATCGCATCCCCAAAATCACCATTGCACCCCAAGAATCACCATCGCATCCCCAAAATCACCATCACACCCCCAAGAGTCACCATTGCACCCCAAGAATCACCATCGCATCCCCAAAATCACCATCGCACCCGAAGAATCACCATCGCATCCCCAAAATCACCATCACACCCCCAAGAGTCACCATTGCACCCCAAGAATCACCATCGCAACCCCAAAATCACCATCGCACCCCCAAGAGTCACCATTGCATCCCAAGAATCACCATCGCAACCCCAAAATCACCATCGCACCCCAAGAATCACCATCGCATCCCCAAAATCACCATCGCACCCGAAGAATCACCTTCACACCCCCAAGAGTCACCATTGCACCCCAAGAATCACCATTGCATCCCCAAAATCACCATCATACCCCAAGAGTCACCATTGCACCCCAAGAATCACCATCGCAACCCCAAGAGTCACCATTGCACCCCAAGAATCACCATCGCATCCCCAAAATCACCATCACACCCCAAGAGTCACCATCACACCCCCAAGAATCACCATCGCATCCCCAAAATCACCATCACACCCCCAAGAATCACCATCGCATCCCCAAAATCACCATCGCACCCCAAGAATCACCATCGCATCCCCAAAATCACCATCACACCCCCAAGAGTCACCATTGCACCCCAAGAATCACCATCGCAACCCCAAAATCACCATCGCACCCCCAAGAGTCACCATTGCACCCCAAGAATCACCATCGCAACCCCAAAATCACCATCGCACCCCAAGAATCACCATCGCATCCCCAAAATCACCATCGCACCCCAAGAATCACCATCACACCCCCAAGAGTCACCATTGCACCCCAAGAATCACCATTGCATCCCCAAAATCACCATCATACCCCAAGAGTCACCATTGCACCCCAAGAATCACCATCGCAACCCCAAGAGTCACCATTGCACCCCAAGAATCACCATCGCATCCCCAAAATCACCATCGCACCCCAAGAATCACCATCGCATCCCCAAAATCACCATCACACCCCAAGAGTCACCATCACACCCCAAGAGTCACCATCGCATCCCCAAAATCACCATCACACCCCCAAGAATCACCATCGCATCCCCAAGAATCGGCATCGCATCCCCAAGAACCCCAACTGCATCCCCCAAATCCCCACTGCACCCCAAAATCCCCATCGCACCCCAAGGACGGGCAGCGCACCCGCCCCGTGCCCACCTTCTCGCGCTGGAGCCGGTCCAGCTCGTCGCGGTGGGCGTCGCGGGCGCTCTGCAAGGCCACCGTCACCGCCGCCGCCTCGGCCGCCGCCACCGCCTGCTGCCGGGCCTGCAGCTCCTGCTCCCGCTCCAGCCGCGCAGCTCCCAGCTCCGCTGCGGGGACCCCCCCGGCCCGGTCAGCGGGGACCCCCCGCCCCGGGAGGGTGACAGGAGCAGGGACATGGCGGGGACGTGGGGGGAGGGTGTGGTGGGACCCTGCTGGAGGGGAATGGGGATGGACGGCGGGATGGGGACAGGGATGAGGAGGAGGATGGGCACGGATGGAGATGGGGGTGAAGGTGAGGATGGGTGGGGATGGGGATGGATGAGGATGGGGATGAAGGTGAGGATGGGGATGGATGAGGATGGGGATGAATTTGAGGATAGAATGGGATGGATGGGGATGAAGATGGGGATGGACAGGGATAGACGGGGATGGATGAAGATGGGGATGGATGAAGACAGGGATGAAGGTGAGGATGGGTGGGGATGGATAGGGATGGGGATGAAGGTGAGGATGGATGGGGATGGATGAAGATGGGCATGGATGAAGATGGGGATGAAGGTGAGGATAGACAGGGATGAAGATGGGGAGGGACGGGGATGGATGAAGATGGGGATGGATGGGGATGAAGATGGGGATGAAGATGGGGATGGGGATGAAGGTGAGGATGGATGGGGATGGATGGGGATGAAGGTGAGGATGGATGGGGATGGGGATGAAGGTGAGGATGGATGGGGATGGATGGGGATGAAGGTGAGGATGGATGGGGATGGGGATGAAGGTGAGGATGGATGGGGATGGATGGGGATGAAGGTGAGGATGGATGGGGATAGGGATGAAGCTGAGGATGGACAGGGATGGATGGGGATGAAGGTGAGGATGGATGGGATGGATGAGGATGGAGATGAGGATGGATGGGGATGGATGGGGATGAAGGTGAGGATGGATGGGGATGGATGGGGATGAAAGTGAGGATGGATGGGGATGAGGATGAAGGTGAGGATGGATGGGGATGGATGGGGATGAAGGTGAGGATGGATGGGGATAGGGATGAAGCTGAGGATGGACAGGGATGGATGGGGATGAAGGTGAGGATGGATGGGGATGGATGAGGATGGAGATGAGGATGGATGGGGATGGATGGGGATGAAGGTGAGGATGGATGGGGATGGATGGGGATGAAAGTGAGGATGGATGGGGATGAGGATGAAGGTGAGGATGGATGGGGATGGATGGGGATGGATGGGGATGAAGGTGAGGATGGATGGGGATGGATGGGGATGAAGGTGAGGATGGATGGGGCTGGGGATGAAGGTGAGGATGGATGGGGATGAAGGTGAGGATGGATGGGGATGGATGGGGATGAAGGTGAGGATGGATGGGGATGGATGAGGATGGAGATGAGGATGGATGGGGATGGATGGGGATGAAGGTGAGGATGGATGGGGCTGGGGATGAAGGTGAGGATGGATGGGGATGAAGGTGAGGATGGATGGGGATGGATGGGGATGAAGGTGAGGATGGATGAGGATGGAGGTGAGGATGGACGAGGATGGGGTTGAAGGTGAGGATGGATGGGGCTGGGGATGAAGGTGAGGATGGATGGGGATGAAGGTGAGGATGGAAGGGGCTGGGGATGAAGGTGAGGATGGATGGGGCTGGGGATGAAGGTGAGGATGGACGGGCACGGATGGGGATGCGCACGGAAGGGGCTGGGGATACGGCCAGACGGGGCAGGCGGGGACGATGGGGACAGAGCAGGCGCCGGGGACGGGCCCCTCACCCTCCAGCGCCTCCTTGGCCTGGAGCAGGCTCCGGCCGTCGGCCTCCAGCTGCTGGCTGCGGGTGTCGAGCTGGGCCAGCTGCTGCTGCAGCTGGAAGATGCTGCTCTCCAGCCCCTCCTTCTCCGACCTGCCGAAACGCCGCCGGCCACGCTGCCGAAACCGGGACCCGGGGGCTGGGAGACGCCCTCACACCCCCGCCGGCACCCACCTGAGCCCGGCCGCCTCCTGGGCCCGATCCTGGCCGTGGCGCTGGGCGGCGGCGAGCTGGACGGCCAGGCTGGCCCCCTCCTTGGCCAAGCCCTCGCGGGCCCGGCTGAGCCGCAGCAGCTCCCCCCGCAGCCGCTCCTGCTCCCCCCGCGCCTGCGCCAGCGCCTCGCCCGCCGCGCTCTGCTCCTGCACCGCCTGCCAGGCCGCAGGGCGTCGGCGGCAGCCCCGCCGCCCCGTCACCCTGCGCGTCCTCCCAGTTGTCCCACCCAGCTACCCAGTCGCCCCATGCATCCTCCCAGTTGCCCCATGCATCCTCCCAGTCGCCCCGTGCATCCTCCCAGTTGTCCCACCCAGCCTCCCAGTTGTCCCACCCAGCCTCCCAGTCACCCCGTGCATCCTCCCAGTTGTCCCGTGCATCCTCCCAGTCGCCCCATGCATCCTCCCAGTCGCCCCATGCATCCTCCCAGTTGCCCCACCCAGACTCCCAGTTGTCCCACCCAGCCTCCCAGTCGCCCCATGCATCCTCCCAGTCGCCCCATGCATCCTCCCAGTTGTCCCACCCAGCCTCCCAGTTGCCCCATGCATCCTCCCAGTCGCCCCGTGCATCCTCCCAGTTGTCCCACCCAGCCTCCCAGTTGTCCCACCCAGCCTCCCAGTTGTCCCACCCAACCTCCCAGTCGCCCCATGCATCCTCCCAGTCGCCCCATGCATCCTCCCAGTTGCCCCATGCATCCTCCCAGTCGCCCCATGCATCCTCCCAGTCGCCCCATGCATCCTCCCAGTCGCCCCATACGTGCGCCCAGTTGTCCCACCCAGCCTCCCAGTTGCCCCATGCATCCTCCCAGTTGTCCCACCCAGCCTCCCAATCGCCCCTGCATGCGCCCAGTTGCCCCATGCATCCTCCCAGTCGCCCCATGCATCCTCCCAGTTGCCCCGTACATCCTCCCAGTCACCCCATGCATGCGCCCAGTTGTCCCACCCAGCCTCCCAGTTGCCCCATGCATCCTCCCAGTTGTCCCACCCAGCCTCCCAATCGCCCCTGCATGCGCCCAGTTGCCCCATGCATCCTCCCAGTCGCTCCGTGCATCCTCCCAGTTGTCCCACCCAGCCTCCCAGTCACCCCATGCATCCTCCCCAGTTACCCTGTGCACCCTCCCCACCCCTCCCAGTTGCCCCCTACACCTTCCCCATCCCTCCCACTTACCCTGTGCATGCTCCCCAGCCCTCCCAGTTACCCCCTGCACCCTCCCAGTTACCCTGTGCTTGCTCCCCACCCCTCCCAGTTGCCCCGTGCCCCCTCCCAGTTGCCCCCTGCACTATCCCAGTTACCCTCTGCATGCTCCCCACCCCTCCCAGTTGCCCCATGCCCCCTCCCAGTTGCCCCCTGCACCATCCCAGTTACCCTGTGCTTGCTCCCCACCCCTCCCAGTTGCGCCGCGCCCCCTCCCAGTTGCACCGCGCCCCCTCCCAGTTGCCCCATGTCCCCTCCCAGTTGCCCCGTGCCCCCTCCCAGTTGCCCCCTGCACCATCCCAGTTACCCTGTGCTTGCTCCCCACCCCTCCCAGTTGTGCCGCGCCCCCTCCCAGTTGCCCCGTGCCCCCTCCCAGTTGCCCCATGTCCCCTCCCAGTTGCCCCGTGCCCCCTCCCAGTTGCCCCCTGCACCATCCCAGTTACCCTGTGCTTGCTCCCCACCCCTCCCAGTTGCGCCGCGCCCCCTCCCAGTTGTGCCGCGCCCCCTCCCACTTGCCCCGTGCCCCCTCCCAGTTGCCCCCTGCACCATCCCAGTTACCCTGTGCTTGCTCCCCACCCCTCCCAGTTGCCCCGCACCCCCTCCCAGTTGCCCCGTGCCCCCTCCCAGTTGCCCCCTGCACCATCCCAGTTACCCTGTGCTTGCTCCCCACCCCTCCCAGTTGTGCCGCGCCCCCTCCCAGTTGCCCCGTGCCCCCTCCCAGTTGCCCCCTGCACCATCCCAGTTACCCTGTGCTTGCTCCCCACCCCTCCCAGTTGCCCCATGCCCCCTCCCAGTTGCCCCATGTCCCCTCCCGGTTGCCCCGTGCCCCCTCCCAGTTACCCTGTGCTTGCTCCCCACCCCTCCCAGTTGCCCCGCACCCCCTCCCAGTTGCCCCGCGCCCCCTCCCAGTTGCCCCATGGCCCCTCCCAGCCGCCCCGCACCCCCTCCCCATCACCCACCTGCCCCAGGTGCTGGCGCAGGCGCAGGTGCTGGGCCCGCAGCGCCCGCAGCTCTGCCCGCAGCCCCCGGCAGCCCTCCTCGGCCGCCCTGCGTGCCCGCTCCAGCCCCTGCCGCTCGGCCGCCCCGGCCCGGTGCCCCCGCTCCAGCCGCCCCCGCAGCAGCGCCAGCTCCCGCCCCAGCTCCCGCGTCCGCATGCGGCCGCTCTCCCGCTCCTCTTCCAGCCGGGCCAGGCTGCGGCTCAGCTCCGTCTTCTCCCGCGCCAGCCCCGCCGCCAGCTCGCTCGTCTTGGCCAGGGCATCCCGCAGCCGGGCCTGCTCGGCCTGCGCCGCCCGCTGCGCCGCTGCCAGCTCCCCGCAGCTCTCCTGCGCCTGCCGGGCGGCCCGTGTGTGCAGAGCGTTGGCCGGGCTCTGCGCGACGCCTGCGACGCCCACTGCGCAGGGTGCACCCGCTGCATGGCGATGCACCTGCTGCTTGGGCTGCGCCTGTTGCTAAGGGGTTGCACCCGCTGCATGGGGGTTGCACCCACTGCACAGGGTTGCACCCGCTGCTTGGGGTGCGCCTGTTGCTTAGCGGTTGCACCCGCTGCATGGGGATGCACCTGCTGCTTGGGGTGCGCCTGTTGCTAAGGGGTTGCACCCGCTGCATGGCGATGCACCCGCTGCTTGGGGTGCGCCTGTTGCTAAGGGGTTGCACCCGCTGCATGGGGGATGCACCTGCTGCACGGGCTGCGCCTGTTGCTTAGGGATTGCAACCACCGCACGGGGATGCACCCACTGCATGGGGGTTGCACCCGCTACATGGGCTGTGCCTGCTGCTTAGTGGTTGCACCCGCTGCATGGGGGATGCACCTGCTGCATGGGCTGTGCCTGCTGCTTAGTGGTTGCACCCGCTGCATGGGCTGAGCCTGTTGCTAAGGGGTTGCACCCGCTGCATGGGGGTTGCACCCACTGCACAGGGTTGCACCCGCTGCATGGCGATGCACCCGCTGCTTGGGGTGCGCCTGTTGCTTAGCGGTTGCACCCGCTGCATGGGGATGCACCTGCTGCTCGGGGTGCGCCTGTTGCTAAGGGGTTGCACCAGCTGCATGGGGGTTGCACCCACTGCACAGGGTTGCACCCGCTGCATGGCGATGCACCCGCTGCTTGGGGTGCGCCTGTTGCTTAGCGGTTGCACCCGCTGCATGGGGATGCACCTGCTGCTTGGGCTGCGCCTGTTGCTAAGGGGTTGCACCCGCTGCATGGGGGTTGCACCCACTGCACAGGGTTGCACCCGCTGCATGGCGATGCACCCGCTGCTTGGGGTGCGCCTGTTGCTTAGCGGTTGCACCCGCTGCATGGGGATGCACCTGCTGCTCGGGGTGCGCCTGTTGCTAAGGGGTTGCACCAGCTGCATGGCGATGCACCCGCTGCTTGGGGTGCGCCTGTTGCTAAGGGGTTGCACCCGCTGCACGGCGATGCACCTGCTGCACGGGCTGCGCCTGTTGCTTAGGGATTGCACCCACTGCACGGGCATGCACTCACTGCATGGGGGTTGCACCTGCTACATGGGCTGCGCCTGCTGCTTAGTGGTTGCACCCGCTGCATGGGGGATGCACCTGCTGCATGGGCTGTGCCTGCTGCTTAGTGGTTGCACCCGCTGCATGGGGGATGCACTCACTGCATGGGCTGAGCCTGTTGCTTAGGGGTTGCAACCACCGCATGGGGATGCACCCACTGCACGGGGGTTGTACCCGCTGCATGGGCTGCGCCTGCTACTTAGTGGTTGCACCTGCTGCATGGGGGATGCACCCGCTGCATGTCGGATGCACTCGCTGCATGGGCTGCGCCTGTTGCTTAGGGGTTGCATCTGCTGCATGGGCTGAGCCTGTTTGCTTATGGGTTGCACCCGCTGCTTGGGGATGCACCCACTGCATGGGGTTGCACCCCCTGCATGGGGTTGCACCTGCTTGCTTAGGGGTTGCACCCACTGCATGGGCTGAGCCTGTTTGCTTATGGGTTGCACCCGCTGCTTGGGGATGCACCCACTGCATGGGGGATGCACTCACTGCATGGGCTGCACCTGCTTGCTTAGGGGTTGCACCCACTGCATGGGGGATGCACCCACTGCATGGGGGTTGCACCCGCTGCATGGGCTGTGCCTGCTGCTTAGTGGTTGCACCCGCTGCATGGGCTGCGCCTGCTTGCTTAGGGGTTGCACCCGCTGCTTGGGGATGCACCCACTGCACGGGGATGCACCTGCTGCATGGGCTGCACCTGTTGCTTAGGGGTTGCAGCCGCTGCAGAGGGGGCTACATGTGACGCATGGAAGGTTTGCAGCTGCTGCACATGGTGGGGTTGCACTCACTGGGTAGGGGCGCACCCGCTGCACGGGGATGCAGCCGCTGCATGCCCCCATACACCCAGCGTGTAGGGACGCGCCTGCTGCACGGGTGCCGCGCTTGCTGCATGGGGATGCACCCGCTGCAGGGGGGCACGTGGGGGACTCGGGGACCCACCTTGCCCAGCGCCTCAGCCAGCGCCTCCCGCTCGCCCCGCGCCACCTCAGCCTCCAGCGCCGCCCGGCTCAGCGCCTCCCGCGCCTCCAGCAGCTCCCGCTGCGCCCCGGCCCGCTGCGCCTCCAGCTCCTCCGCCTGCTGCTGGCTGCGGCACCCGCCGGCACCCACAGGAAACAGGGGCTGCAGCACCCACTCGGGGTGGGGGCTGCAGCACCCACCGTTTTGCAGCACCCACCATTGTGCAGCACCCACTCGGGGAAGGGGTTGCAGCACCCACAACTTTGCAGCATCCACAACTTTGCAGCACCCACTCAGAGCAGGGGTTGCAGCATCCACAATTTTGCAGCACCCACTCAGAGCAGGGGTTGCAGCATCCACAATTTTGCAGCACCCACTTGGGGAAGGGGTTGCAGCACCCAGGATTTTGCAGCACCCGGTTGGAGCAAGGATTGTAGCACCCAGGATTTTGCAGCACCCATTCCCAGAAGGGGCTGCAGCACCCACTCAGGGAAGGGGTTGCAGCACGCACAATTTTGCAGCACCCACTCGGAGGGGGAGGTTGCAGGACCCACTTGGGGGGTGGCAGCAGCCACATCAGGGGGGCTGCAGGGCACCTACTGTGATTTTGCAGCACCCACTCGGGGAAGGGTTTACAGCACCCACAACTTTGCAGCACCCACTCAGAGCAGGGGTTGCAGCATCCACAATTTTGCAGCACCCACTTGGGGAAGGGGTTGCAGCACCCAGGATTTTGCAGCACCCAGTTGGAGCAAGGGTTGCAGCACCCAGGATTTTGCAGCACCCATTCCCAGAAGGGGTTGCAGCACCCACTCAGGGAAGGGGTTGCAGCATGCACGATGTTGCAGCACCCACTCGGAGGGGGAGGTTGCGGCACCCACTTGGGGGGTGGCAGCGCCCACATCAGGGGGGCTGCAGGGCACCTACTGCGATTTTGCAGCACCCAACTGGGGGGGGCGCAGCACCCAAAGTGGGGGCAAAGTGGCAGCACCCAGATGTGGGAGGAGGTTGCCGGGGACCCACACGACCACGCAGCCCCCGGGGGTGGCAGCACCCGCCCTGCCCCCACCTGCGCTCCAGCTGCTGCCGCGCGGCCTCGGCGTCGCGGGCGGCCTCGGCCCGGGCGTCCTCCAGCCCCTGCGCCCGGCGCTGCAGCTGCGCCCGCTCCTGCTGCAGGGCACCCGCCCGCTGCTGCTCCCCAGCCAGCGCCGCCTCCGCCCCCAGCCGCTCCCTGCCGGACAGACGGATGCGGGTGGGCAGGGGGACACGGGCCGATGGGTGGATGCAGATGGGCAGGTGGACACGGGCTGATGGACAGACGGATGCAGATGGGCAGGTGGACGTGGACCAACGGACGGACATGGGTGGGCAGGTGGACAGGGACTGACGGACAGACAGACACAGGTGGGCAGGTGGACACGGGCCGATGGATGGATGGACACAGGTGGGCAGGTGGACACAGACTGACGGACAGACATGGGTGGGCAGGTGGACACAGACTGACGGACAGACATGGGTGGGCAGGTGGACATGGGCCCACGGACGGATAGACACAGGTGGGCAGGTGGACATGGACTGACAGATGGACACGGGTGGGCAGGTGGACATGGACTGACGGACAGACATGGGTGGGCAGGTGGACAGGGACTGACGGACAGACGTGGGTGGGCAGGTGGACATGGGCCGACAGATGGACAGACATGGGTGGGCAGGTGGATATGGACTGACAGACAGACGTGGGTGGGCAGGTGGACATGGACTGACGGACAGACAGACACAGGTGGGCAGGTGGACATGGACCAACGGACGGACACGGGTGGGCAGGTGGACACAGACTGACAGACAGACGTGGGTGGGCAGGTGGACACGGGCCCACAGATGGACAGACACGGGTGGGCAGGTGGACATGGACTGACGGATGGACACGGGTGGGCAGGTGGACACGGGCCCACAGATGGATGGACATGGGTGGGCAGGTGGACATGGACTGATGGATGGATGCAGGTGGGCAGGCAGACACGGACGGACAGATGGACATGGGTGGGCAGGTGGACACGAAGCAACACACGGACGGACATGGGCGGCAGGTGGACATGGACTGACAGATGGACGGACACATGTGGGTGTGCCAGGATGGAGGGATGCACAGGGATGTGCAAGGACAGACAGACATATAGGCATAAACATATAGGGATGGACGGACAGACAGACAGGCCAGGATGCAGAGCGGGTGGACGTGCAGGGACACGCAGGGATGGACGGACAGACAGATGGGCCAGGATGCACAGGGATGGATGCAAGGATGTACAGGGACAGATGGACAATAGGATGCACAGGGACGGACGGACACAAGGATGCAGAGGGACAGACAGGGACACAAGGATGTACAGGGACAGATGGACAATAGGATGCACAGGGACAGACGGACACGAGGATGAAGAGGGACAGACAGACACAAGGATGAAGAGGGACGGACAGGGACACAAGGATGCACAGGGATGGACAGGGACACGAGGATACAGAGGGACAGATGGACACAAGGATGTAGAGGGATGGATGGACACAGGGATGCAGAGGGACGGACGGACACAGGGATGCAGAGGGACAGACAGGGACACAAGGGTGCAGACAGGGACAGACAGGGACACAGGGATGCAGAGGGACAGACAGGGATGCGGGCGCGAGCACAGGGACAGCCACGCAGGGACGGACAGAGCAGGGACAGACAGGCGGACAGCCGGACACAGCCAGACAGGTGGACACAGACAGACAGGCAGACAGCTGGACACAGCCAGACAGGCGGACACAGCCAGACAGGCGGACACAGCCAGACAGGCGGACAGCCGGACACAGACAGACAGGCGGACAGAGCCAGACAGCTGGACAGCTGGACACAGCCAGACAGGCGGACACAGCCAGACAGGCGGACAGCTGGACAGAGCCAGACAGCCGGACACAGCCAGACAGGCGGACACAGCCAGACAGGTGGACACAGCCAGACAGGCGGACACAGCCAGACAGGTGGACACAGTCCGACAGGCGGACAGCCAGACACAGACAGGTGGACACAGCCAGACAGGCGGACAGCCGGACACAGCCAGACAGCTGGACACAGCCAGACAGGCGGACACAGACAGACAGCCGGACACAGACAGACAGCCGGACACAGACAGACAGCCGGACACAGACAGGCGGACACAGACAGACAGGCGGACACAGACAGACAGGCGGACACAGACAGACAGCCGGACACAGACAGGCGGACACAGCCAGACAGGTGGACACAGCCAGACAGCTGGACACAGCCAGACAGGTGGACACAGCCAGACAGGCGGACACAGCCAGACAGGTGGACACAGCCAGACAGGCAGACACAGACAGGCGGACACAGCCAGACAGGTGGACACAGCCAGACAGGCGGACACAGCCAGACAGGCGGACACAGCCAGACACAGACAGACAGGTGGACACAGACAGACAGCCGGACAGCTGGACACAGCCAGACAGGCGGACACAGCCAGACAGGCGGACACAGCCGGACACAGCCAGACAGGCGGACACAGTCGGACAGGCGGACACAGTCGGACACAGCCAGACAGCCGGACATGACAGACTGGCGGACAGAGCCAGACAGGCGGACACAGCCAGACAGGCGGAAAGGCGGTACCTGCGCAGGAGCTCGGCCTCGGCGCGCAGCCGGGCGGCCTCGCGCAGGGCCTCATCCTGCGCCCGCCGGCAGCCCCCGGCCTCGGCGCTGAGCTGCTCCAGCCGCTGCCCCAGCGCCCCCAGCCGCCTCTCGCTGGCCCCCAGCTCCCGCCGCAGGCTCCCGGCCTCCTCCCGGGCCTCCTGCGACAGGGACGGCCCACATCATCCTCATCGTCGTCATCATCATCATCACCACCATCACCACCATCATCCTCACCATCATCATCATCCTCATCATCCTCATCACCATCCTCATAATCCTCATCATCCTC
This sequence comes from Pelecanus crispus, assembly GCF_030463565.1. Classification (NCBI taxonomy): domain Eukaryota; kingdom Metazoa; phylum Chordata; class Aves; order Pelecaniformes; family Pelecanidae; genus Pelecanus; species Pelecanus crispus. Next base: position 2,414,753 of record NC_134657.1, on the reverse strand, counting down.
ATCATCCTCCTCCTCCTCCTCATCATCATCATCATCCTCATCATCACCATCATCCTCATCCTCACCATCATCACCATCATCCTCATCATCCTCATCATCATCATCCTCACCATCATCATCATCATCCTCCTCACCATCCTCACCATCATCATCATCACCATCATCATCATCACCATCATCCTCATCACCATCATCCTCATCATCCTCACCATCATCCTCACCATCATCATCATCCTCATCATCACCATCATCATCATCCTCACCATCATCACCATCATCCTCATCATCATCACCATCATCCTCATCATCCTCATCATCCTCATCATCATCATCCTCACCATCATCATCATCATCCTCCTCACCATCCTCACCATCATCATCATCACCATCATCCTCATCATCCTCACCATCATCATCCTCCTCACCATCATCATCATCCTCACCATCATCATCATCCTCATCATCAGCATCATCCTCATCATCCTCATCATCACCATCATCCTCATCATCCTCATCACCCTCATCACCCTCATCACCCTCATCACCCTCATCACCCTCATCACCCTCACCACCATCACCACCATCACCACCATCACCACCCTCACCACCATCACCACCATCACCACCATCACCACCATCATCCTCCTCCGCCGCAGCCCCCCGGCTCACCTGCAGCTGCAGGCGTCGGCGGCGCAGGGCTCCCTGCACGGCAGCAGCGGTGGCAGCGGGCGAGAGGCTGCGGCGAGGGGAGGCGGTGGGGGGCGGCGGGGACGGGGGGTGCTCGGGGTCGTCCGCCAGCACGGCCTGCGAGGGGAGGGGAAACTGAGGCACGGGGGGGAAACTGAGGCACGGGGGGCGGAAACTGAGGCATGGGAGGGGGAAACTGAGGCACGGGAGGGGGAAACTGAGGCACGGGAGGGGAAACTGAGGCAGGGAGGGGGAAACTGAGGCAGGGGAGGGGGAAACTGAGGCACGGGAGGGGGAAACTGAGGCACGGGAGGGGGAAACTGAGGCACGGGAGGGGGAAACTGAGGCGGGGAGGGGGAAACTGAGGCGGGGGAGGGGAAACTGAGGCACGGGGGGGAAACTGAGGCAGGGGAGGGGGAAACTGAGGCACGGGAGGGGGAAACTGAGGCAGGGGAGGGGGAAACTGAGGCAGGGGAGGGGGAAACTGGGGGAAACTGAGGCGGGGAGGGGGAAATGAGGCAGGGGAGGGGGAAACTGAGGCGGGGGAGGGGGAAACTGAGGCAGGGGAGGGGGAAACTGAGGCAGGGGAGGGGAAACTGAGGCAGGGGAGGGGAAACTGAGGCAGGGGAGGGGGAAACTGAGGCAGGGGAGGGGGAAACTGAGGCACGGGAGGGGAAACTGAGGCAGGGGAGGGGAAACTGAGGCAGGGGAGGGGAAACTGAGGCGGGGGAGGGGGAAACTGAGGCAGGGAGGGGGAAACTGAGGCAGGGGAGGGGGAAACTGAGGCAGGGGAGGGGGAAACTGAGGCAGGGGAGGGGAAACTGAGGCAGGGGAGGGGAAACTGAGGCAGGGAGGGGGAAACTGAGGCAGGGGAGGAGAAACGGGGGGAAACTGAGGCAGGGGAGGGGAAACTGAGGCACGGGGGGGAAACTGAGGCACGGGGGGGAAACTGAGGCACGGGGGGGAAACTGAGGCAGGGGAGGGGAAACTGAGGCAGGGGAGGGGAAACTGAGGCAGGGGAGGGGAAACTGAGGCACGGGAGGGGAAACTGAGGCAGGGGAGGGGGAAACTGAGGCAGGGGAGGGGAAACTGAGGCAGGGGAGGGGAAACTGAGGCAGGGGAGGGGAAACTGAGGCAGGGGAGGGGAAACTGAGGCAGGGGAGGGGAAACTGAGGCAGGGGAGGGGACACTGAGGCGGGGAGGGGAAACTGAGGCAGGGGAGGGGGAAACTGAGGCAGGGGAGGGGGAAACTGAGGCAGGGGAGGGGGAAACTGAGGCGGGGAGGGGACACTGAGGCAGGGGAGGGGGAAACTGAGGCAGGGGAGGGGGAAACTGAGGCACGGGAGGGGAAACTGAGGCAGGGGAGGGGAAACTGAGGCAGGGGAGGGGAAACTGAGGCAGGGGAGGGGAAACTGAGGCACGGGAGGGGAAACGGGGGGAAACTGAGGCAGGGGAGGGGAAACTGAGGCAGGGAGGGGGAAACTGAGGCAGGGAGGGGGAAACTGAGGCACAGGAGGGGGAAACTGAGGCACAGGAGGGGAAACTGAGGCACAGGAGGGGGAAACTGAGGCACAGGAGGGGGAAACTGAGGCACAGGAGGGGGAAACTGAGGCAGGGAGGGGGAAACTGAGGCAGGGAGGGGGAAACTGAGGCACGGGGGGGAACTGAGGCACGGGGGGGGAAACTGAGGCAGGGAGGGGAAACTGAGGCAGGGGAGGGGAAACTGAGGCAGGGGAGGGGAAACTGAGGCAGGGGAGGGGAAACTGAGGCAGGGGAGGGGAAACTGAGGCAGGGGAGGGGACACTGAGGCAGGGGAGGGGACACTGAGGCAGGGGAGGGGGAAACTGAGGCAGGGGAGGGGGAAACTGAGGCAGGGGAGGGGGAAACTGAGGCAGGGGAGGGGAAACTGAGGCAGGGGAGGGGAAACTGAGGCAGGGGAGGGGGAAACTGAGGCACGGGAGGGGAACGGGGGGAAACTGAGGCAGGGGAGGGGAAACTGAGGCAGGGAGCGGGAAACTGAGGCAGGGAGGGGGAAACTGAGGCAGGGAGGGGGAAACTGAGGCAGGGGAGGGGAAACGGGGGGAAACTGAGGCAGGGAAGGGCAGCCCCAGCACCTGGGTCACATCCTGCAGCGCCTGCCGCAGCAGCTCCACCTCCGAGCGCAGAGCCTCCACCTCCGCCGGCGACGGCTCCTGGGCGCGCGAGGCCTCCTGCAAAGCCCATCGGCGCGGCGTCAGGCCTGCATTGTGCATCGCACCCCAGCATGCGTCGCGCCCCGGCATGCATCATGCATCACACCCCAGCATGCATCGCGCCCCGGCATGCATCGCACCCCGGCATGCATCATGCATCGCGTCCCGGCATGCACCACACCCCAGCATGCATCATATATCACATGCCAGCATGCATCGCCTGCCATGCAGCATGAGACTTTAGCATGCATCGTGCCCTGCTGTGCATCGTAGCCTGGGCTGCACTGCACCGCAGCACGCATCATCCACTGCACCCCGGTGCACAGCCCAGCCCAAGGTGTGTTGCACGTTGCATCCAAGCACACGCCACACTCTAGCATGCACCGTGCATCGCACCCCAGCCTGCACCACAGCTCAGCGTGCAGCGTGCTCCTGCATGCATCGCACCCTGGTGCATGCAGCACGCTCGAGCTTGCAGCGTGGCCTGGTGTGCATTGCACACACGGGTTCAGTGTGCATCATGCCCTGGTGTGCAGTATGCACTGCACCCTGGCGTGCATCCCGCCCCAGTGTGCATCGTGTGTTGCAGCTTGGCATGAATCCTACGCTGGCATGCATCGTGCACTGTGCTGTAACATGCATCATGGCTTGGCACACATCCTGCCCCAGCATGCATCACAGCTTGGCACACATCCTGCCCCAGCATGCATCACACATTGCACCCCAGCATGCATCACAGCTTGGCACGCGTCCTGCCTCGGCACGCATCACGCATTGCACCCCAGCATGCATCACAGCTTGGCACGCGTCCTGCCTCGGCACGCATCATGCATTGCACTCCAGCATGCATCACAGCTTGGTACACATCCTGCCCTGGCATGCATCACGCATCGCACCCCAGCATGCATCACAGCTGGGCACACATCGTGTCCTGGCATGCATCATGGCTTGGCATGCATCCTGCCCTGGCATGCATCATGCATCGAACCCCAGCACACATCACAGCTGGGCACACATCGTGTCCCAGCATGCATCATGGCTTGGCACATCGTGCCCTGGCATGCATCATGCGTCGCACCCCAGCGCGCATCACAGCTGGGCACACATCCTGCCCCAGCGCGCATCCTTGCCCCCCCGGCTCAGCACGCAGCCCACCCCAAACCTCCTCGCGCCCTACACTCACCAGGTTTTGCAGCTGCAGGGTCAGCGCCTCCACCGCCCGCTCCTTCTCCCCGTCCTCAGCCCGCAGGCGCTCCAGGGCGGCCGCCAGCTCCGCCAGCCTGCGGCGAGACGGCGGGCAGCAGCGGAGCCCCGCACCCCATCCCCTCCCCAAAACCTCCCCCCCCGGGGTACCTGGCACCCAGGGCGCTTTTCTCCAGGTCGGCGTCCCGCGCCCGCGCCGCCAGCTGCTCCTCCAGCTGCGCCAGCCGCATCGCCTGCTTCTCCCGCGCCGCGCCGGCCTGGCTGTCGGCCAGCCGCAGGTTGGCAGCCAGGTGAAGGCAGGCGGCGTGGGCAGCCCTGCCCGCCCGCGAGGCCTCGTGCCTCAGCTCCGATAAATCCCTGCGAGACGCGGGGTTGGAGCCGGTCGTCCCGACGAGGGGACCCGCTGGAGCCTCGGGGATTTCCAGGGATAACCCCGCCGGGATGCCGCTGACCTCTCGGTGGTGGCTTTCATCTCGCCAAAATGACGCCTGAAGGCCACCACTTGCCGCCACAGGCTCAGCAGCCGGCTGTGCTCGTTGCTGAAGTAGGTGTTGAAGGACTGCCGGATGGAACGCCGTGGGTCCCGGCCGACGGACGGAACGCCGTGGGTCCCGGCCGACGGACGGACTGTGGCACCCAGGCTCCCTCCCCGTGCAGCCACCCCTGCCTTGCAGCTCCCACCCCCCCTGGCCCCCCGGCCCTCGCCCCTTGGGCCCCCAATCTCTGTGCGCCGCCCGCCGTGTCCGCCCCCGCCACCCCCAGGGTCCTGCGCAGCCAGGAGCCCACCCCCCACCCCAATTCCCTTCCAGCCGGTACAGAGCGGGATGGGGGACGCAGCCCCCTGCCCCGTGTCGCCTCCCCATCGCCTGCCGCGTCCCCTGCACCCCCAAATTCTTCTCCGTGCAACGTCTCCCACGGTCCCGCATCCCTCCCTGTGGTCCCGCATCCCTCCTGGTCAGAGCTGCATCCTTCCCAGCGATCCCTCATCCCTCCCTGCATCCCTTTCCATGCTGCACCCCCACATCCCCCTGCCTCTATCACCCTCCCATCACCTGCCATGTCCCCTACACCCCCAAATTCTTCCCTGTGCAACGTCTCCCATGGCCCCCGCAACCCTCCCAGTGGTCTTGCATCCCTTTCCGTGCTGCATCCCTGCATCCCCCATGCCTCGCGTCGCCTTCCCATCACCTGCCACATCCCCTGCACCCCCAAATTCTTCTCTGTGTAACGTCTCCCATGGTCCCGCAACCCTCCCGGTGGTCCTGCATCCCTTTCCGTGCTGCATCCCCACATCCCCATGCCTAGCGTCGCCTTCCCATCACCTGCTACGTCCCCTGCACCCCCAAATTCTTCTCCGTGCAACGTCTCCCACGGTCCCGCATCCCTCCCTGTGGTCCCGCATCCCTCCTGGTCAGAGCTGCATCCTTCCCAGCAATCCTTCATCCCTCCCCGCATCCCTTTCTATGCTGCATCCCTACATCCCCCTGCCTCTACCACCCTCCCATCACCTGCCGCATCCCCTGCACCCCCAAATTTCTTCCCTGTGCAACATCCCCCGTGGCCCCCCGCAACCCTCCCAGTGGTCTTGCATCCCTTTCCGTGCTGCATCCCTGCATCCCCATGCCTCGCGTCGCCTTCCCATCACCTGCCACATCCCCCTGCACCCCCAAATTCTTCTCTGTGTAACGTCTCCCATGGTCCCGCAACCCTCCCGGTGGTCCTGCATCCCTTTCCGTGCTGCATCCCTGCATCCCCATGCCTAGCGTCGCCTTCCCATCACCTGCCACGTCCCCTGCACCCCCAAATTCTTCTCCGTGCAACGTCTCCCATGGTCCCGCATCCCTCCTGGTCAGTGCTGCATCCTTCCCAGCGATCCCTCATCCCTCCCTGCATCCCTTTCCATGCTGCACCTCCACATCCCCCTGCCTCTATCACCCTCCCATCACCTGCCACGTCCCCTACACCCCCAAATTTTTCTCCGTGCAACGTCTCCCATGGTCCCGCAACCCTCCCGGTGGTCCTGCATCCCTTTCCGTGCTGCATCCCTGCATCCCCATGCCTCACGTCACCTTCCCATCACCTGCCACGTCCCCTGCACCCCCAAATTCTTCTCCGTGCAATATCTCCCATGTTCCCGCATCCCTCCTGGTCAGAGCTGCATCCTTCCCAGCGATCCCTCATCCCTCCCTGCATCCCTTTCCATGCTGCACCCCCCACATCCCCCTGCCTCTATCACCCTCCCATCACCTGCCACGTCCCCTGCACCCCCAAATTCTTCTCCGTGCAACATCTCCCATGGTCCCGCATCCCTCCTGGTCAGAGCTGCATCCTTCCCAGCGATCCCTCATCCCTCCCTGCATCCCTTTCCGTGCCACATCCCCACATCCCTCCGCCTCGCATCCCTCTCCCTGCCACCCCCCCGTCCCGCTCCCTGCCGCATCCCCCGGGCCCCCCACCACCCCGGGGGCCCCCCCAAACCTCCTCCTCGCGCCTCCACTCCGCCTCTCGCTGCTCCAGCTCATCCCGCGCCCGCGCCCAGTCGGCCGTCAGCTTGCGGATGTCCTCGCTCAGCGCCGCGTTGGCCACGTTGGCTTGTTCCAGCTGCTCCCGCAGCATGGAGTTCACCTGCACCAGGCTGCTGCTCCTGGGACGGGGGGGTCACAGAGGGCCCGAGCGTCGCCCCGGGGGGGTCCCGCGGCGCCCCGGGGACCCCCGCTCACCTCTGCTGCTCCTCTTCCAGCCGGATCAGGGCGTTCTCCAGCTCGTTGCAGCTCTCCTCCTCCGGCTGCGAGCCGCTCGCATCCAGCTGGCTCTGCAGGGACATCAGCCCGCTCACCCTCACCCCAATTTTGGGGGAGTTTGGGGCAGGGGGACCCCCCAAACCCCTCCCTCACCGTCAGCCTCTCCTGCTCCAGCTCCGTCGCCTTCTCCAGCAGCTGCTGCTCCACTTCGCCGCATTTCTTCTTATACTGCAACACCTGGGCGGAGGGGACGGGGCGGGTGACGCCGGGAGGGGGGGGGGGTCCCCAAAATGTCCCCCCACAAGGATTTACCTTGGCTTGGAGTTTCTGCACCAGCTGGGCTTGCCGCTGCTGGCCCTCCTGGTACGCCTGCAGCTTGCGCTTGTAGGCGGCTTGTTCCTCCTCCAGCAGCCGCCGCAGCTCGATGTTGTGCTGCGCCAGGCTCCGGCTCTCCGCCGCCTCCCGCTCGCCCGTCTCCAGCCGCAGGGTTTGCTCCAGCTGGGATGGGGAGATCCCCGGGATACCCCCCGCCCGCCCAGCACCCGCCCAGCACCCTCCGATTTCACTTCGCGACGCCCCACCCCGGCCAAAGCCATCGCTCCAGGGCGGTCCTACGGCAAACCCCGCTCCAGCCAAAGCTGAGACCCCCGCCAAATTGCGCATCCCCGCCCCGCTGCGCGCACAGGGTGCGGATAAGTAGGGAAATTTGGGGGTGCTTTTAAAAATAACCCAACTTTGAATCTGGGGGTCTGGCAAAGCCCCATCCCGGCTCGCGCAGGACCAGCCGATGGGAAAAGGATCCTGGGGCTCAGTGGTGGCGATTCGCCTTGGGGTGTTTTCCTGATATTTGCTTTTTTTTTTTTTTTTTGGTAAATTACTCGGCACAAACAGAGGGGCTGCCCCCCAAAAACCCCGGCAGCCCCTCGATTGGGGTCTCCCCAGGAGGTTCAGCACCTGGCCGCTCCCCAAAGGCCTCTTCTCCCCCCCGTCGCCACGGCAAAGGGACGCAAAAGCGAGGGATGCCAACGGGGAGGGGGGCTCCCCGCTTCCCGAAAAGCAGCGGGATAAATAAAATAGGGATGGCAACGCTTTGTGCAAGCCGGGACAGGTCCGGACAAGCCGGTTGTGCCGCAACAAAATTCCCATCGCCGGGACGCCGCAAGACGCTGCGGCATCTCCCGCTGCGAGCGTGGGGACCGCAAAGGTTACGGCTGGCGCCGCGTGCCATTTTGGGGTTAAAACGGGCGGGTTTGGCCGCTTACCCGCTCGCTGATGGCGTTGTACTTGATGGCCAACTCGTCGCGCTCGGCCCGGCTCTGAGCCAGCAAGTCCTCGACGCGCGACAGCTCCTGCTGCAGGATGCGGTTCTCCTCCTGGAGGGACAGCAGCGAGGACATGGCCCCCGCGGCGGCCGCTGCGGGACGGGGACGGGGCTCAGGGCGGCTGCGGGAAAAGCAGCGGCGGGACGGGGATCCCACCCTGCGACGGGATCCAGCCCCGGGATGCAGCCAGGATGCCCTTTGCAGCCAAAGGCCGCTTTGTTCCTTCGAGCGGGGAAGGGGGCTGGGCTGCGCCTTCCCCACGCGCTCGGCCGAGGCCACCAAAAGCGTTTCCCCCACCCCGGCTGCAAGCGCTGCGTCCCGTGCAACTCAGATGCGCTGAGCGATGCAGTTGCGGCAACAAAACCGCTGCGGATCTGCGTTTACAATTGCAAGACCGTTGCAAATTCGTGTTTGCGGCGGCAAAACCGCTGCGGATCCGCGTTTGCAATTGCAAGACCATTGCAAATTCGTGTTTGCGGCAACAAAACTGCTGCGGATCTGCGTTTGCAATGGCAAGACCGTTGCAAATTCATCTTTGCAACGGTGAAACTGCAGCAGATCCGCGTTTGCAATCGCAAGACCGTTGCAAATCCGTGCTTGCGGCGGCAAAACCGCAGTGGATCCGCGTTTGCAATCGCAAGACCGTTGCAAATTCGTGTTTGCGGCAACAAAACCGCTGCGGATCTGCGTTTGCAATCGCAAGACCCTTGCAAATTCACGTTTGCGGTGGCAAAACTGCTGCGGATCTGCGTTTGCAATCGCAAGACCGTTGCAAATTCGTGTTTGCGGCAACAAAACCGCTGCGGATCTGCGTTTGCAATGGCAAGACCGTTGCAAATTCGTGTTTGCGGCGGCAAAACTGCGGCGGCAAAACTGCTGTGGATCCGCGTTTGCAATCGCAAGACCATTGCAAATTCACGTTTGCAGCAGCAAAACCGCTGCGGATCCGCGTTTGCAATTGCAAGACCATTGCAAATTCGTGTTTGCGGCAACAAAACTGCTGCGGATCTGCGTTTGCAATGGCAAGACCGTTGCAAATTCATCTTTGCAACGGTGAAACTGCAGCAGATCCGCGTTTGCAATCGCAAGACCGTTGCAAATCCGTGCTTGCGGCGGCAAAAACCGCAGTGGATCCGCGTTTGCAATCGCAAGACCGTTGCAAATTCGTGTTTGCGGCAACAAAACTGCTGCGGATCTGCGTTTGCAATCGCAAGACCGTTGCAAATTCGTGTTTGCGGCAACAAAACCGCTGCGGATCTGCGTTTGCAATCGCAAGACCCTTGCAAATTCACGTTTGCGGTGGCAAAACCGCTGCGGATCTGCGTTTGCAATGGCAAGACCGTTGCAAATTCGTGTTTGCGGCGGCAAAACTGCGGCGGCAAAACTGCTGTGGATCCGCGTTTGCAATCGCAAGACCATTGCAAATTCACGTTTGCAGCAGCAAAACTGCTGCGGATCTGCGTTTGCAATCGCAAGACCCTTGCAAATTCGTGTTTGCTGCAACAAAACTGCTGTGGATCCGCGTTTGCAATTGCAAGACCGTTGCAAATTCATCTTTGCAACGGCGAAACTGCTGCGGATCCGCGTTTGCAATGGCAAGACCGTTGCAAATTCACGTTTGCGGCGGCAAAACCGCTGCAGATCTGCGTTTGCAATTGCAAGACCGTTGCAAATTTGTGTTTGCGGCAACAAAACTGCTGTGGATCCGCGTTTGCAATCGCAAGACCCTTGCAAATTCGTGTTTGCTGCAACAAAACTGCTGTGGATCCGCGTTTGCAATTGCAAGACCGTTGCAAATTCATCTTTGCAACGGCAAAACTGCTGCGGATGCGCGTTTGCAATGGCAAGACCGTTGCAAATTCACGTTTGCGGCGGCAAAACCGCTGTGGATCCGCGTTTGCAATCGCAAGACCGTTGCAAATTCGTGTTTGCGGCAACAAAACTGCTGTGGATCCGCGTTTGCAATCGCAAGACCATTGCAAATTCACGTTTGCAGCAGCAAAACTGCTGCGGATCTGCGTTTGCAATCGCAAGACCCTTGCAAATTCGTGTTTGCTGCAACAAAACTGCTGTGGATCCGCGTTTGCAATTGCAAGACCGTTGCAAATTCGTCTTTGCAACGGCGAAACTGCTGCGGATCCGCGTTTGCAATGGCAAGACCGTTGCAAATTCACATTTGTGGCGGCAAAACCGCTGCAGATATGCGTTTGCAATCGCAAGACCGTTGCAAATTCCTGTTTGCGGCAGCAAAACTGCTGCGGATCCGTGTTTGCAATTGCAAGACCATTGCAAATTCACGTTTGCGGCGGCGAAACCGCTGCGGATCTGCATTTGCAATCGCAAGACCGTTGCAAATTTGTCTTTGCAATGGCAAAACTGCTGCAGACTTGAAGTTGCAATCGCAAGACTGTTGCAAATTTGTGTTTGCAATGGCAAAACTGCAGATTTGAAGCTGCAGTCACAAGACCACTGGAAATTTACAGTTGCAATCGCAAGACCACTGGTAATTTACAGTTGCAAATACAAAAACACTGCAAATCTGTACTTGCAATCACAAAAACACTGCAAATCTGTAGTTGCAATCACAAAAACACTGCGAATCTGTAGTTGCAATCACAAAACCGCTGCAGAATTGCATTTGCAATTGCAAGACCACTACAGATTTGCAGCTGCGATCACAAGAGCACTGCGGATTTCTAGTTGCAATTGCAAAAATCGCTGCAGATTAGCATTGGCAATTGCAAGAGCGCTGCAGGTGTATAGTTGCAATCACAAAACCGCTGCACATTGCAGTTGCAATCGCAAAAGTGCTGCACATTTACAGCTGTAGCTGCAAAACTGCTGCAGAATTGTTTGCAATTGCAAGGTCGCTGCAGATCTGCAGCTGTGATCACAAAACTGCTGCAGATTTATAGTTGTGACCACAAAACTCATTTATAGTTGCAGCCACATAACTCATTTATAGTTGCAACCACATAACTCATAGTTGCAACCACCAGCGCGCTGCAGATTTGCAGCTGCAGCTGCACAGCTGATTCAGAGTTGCAATCACAAAACCTCTGCAACTTTGCGTTTGCGATCGCAAGAGCGCTCCCGATTCGCAGCTGCAATCACACAACCGCTGCACATTTACAGCTGCAGTTGCAAAACTGCTGCAGAATTGTTTGCAATTGCAAGGTCGCTACAGATGTGCAGCTGTGATCACAAAACTGCTGCAGATTTAGTTGTGATCACATAACTAATTTATAATTGCAACCACATAACTAATTTATAATTGCAACCACATAACTCATTTATAGTTGCAATCACATAACTCATTCATAGTTGCAACCACCAGCGTGCTGCAGATTTGCAGCTGCACAGCCGATTCCGGGCTGCAATCGCAAAACCGCTGCAACTTTGCAATTGCAAGAGCACTCCCCATTCGCAGCTGCAATCACAAAACCGCTGCACATTTACAGCTGCAGTTGCAAAACCGCTGCAGCATTGTTTGCAATTGCAAGGCCGCTGCAGATCTGCAGCTGTGATCACAAAACTGCTGCAGATTTATAGCTGTGATCACAAAACTGATTTATAGTTGCAACCACCGGAGCACTACAGATTTGCAGCTGCATAGTTGATTTAGAGTTGCAATCACAAAACCGCTGCACACTTACAGTTGCAGTTGCAAAACCGCTGCAGAATTGTTTGCAATTGCAAGGCCGCTGCAGATCTGCAGCTGTGATCACAAAACTGCTGATCTGCAGTTGTGATCACATAACTCATTCATCGTTACAACCACATAACTCATTTATAGTTGCAATCACATAACTAATTTGTAGTTGCAACCACCAGCACGCTGCAAATTTGCAGCTGCAGCTGCACAGCCGATTCCGGGTTGCACTCGCAAACCCGCTGCAACTTTGCGATCGCAGGAGCGCTCCCCATTCGCAGCTGCAATCACAAAACCGCTGCACATTTACAGTTGCAGCTGCAAAACCGCTGCAGAATTGTTTGCAATTGCAAGGCCGCTGCAGATCTGCAGTTGTGATCACAAAGCTGCTGCAGATTTGTAGTTGTGATCACATAACTCATTTATGGTTGCGATCAAAAAACTCATGTACAGTTGCAACCACATAACTCATTTATAGTTGCAATCACATAACTCATTCAGAGTTGCAACCACATAACTCATCTATAGTTGCAACCACATAACTCATAGTTGCAACCACCAGCGCGCTGCAGATTTGCAGCTGCAGCTGCACAGCCGATTCCGGATTGCACTCGCAAACCCGCCGCAACTTTGCGATCGCAGGAGCGCTCCCCCTTCGCAGCTGCAATCACAAACCCGCTGCAAAAGCGCCACTTGCAACCCCAAACCCGCGGGGCCCTGGAGCCGTGGCTCCGTCATTCCGTGGCTCCGTCATTCCGTGGCTCCGTGGCCGCTCCCGCGAGAGCGGCCACCGGATCCCGCTTTGGGGGGCACCCACCTCGACCACTGCCGCCGCCGTGGGCTCCGCGTCGCTCATGGGCTCCCCACGGGGGTCCGCTGAGCCCCTCGCACCCCCCCGCCGCGGCCTCCTCGCCCCAAAACCCCTTCCTGGGATTTCTTTTTTTTTTTTTTTTTTTTGCGGGGGCTCCCTTTCGGTTCGCGGCCTGCGAGCGGAAAGCGGATGCGTGGTCGGGATTATCCCGAAATCCTCGCTTTCCCCTCCCGGCGTGACGGCGGGACCGGGGACCCTCCTCTTCCTGGCTGCCTCGGGGGTCCCAACGCCTCCGGCAAGGCCGCGAGCGGCGGCATTTTAGCATCCGCCACCAAAAATACCACTGAATATTCGCCCGGCCAAGCAGGGCTTTGTAAATGAAACCAGCCAAGGAGGCTCTTGGCCGGAAGGGAATGAGCGAAAGAAAGGAAAAGGCAAAAAAATAAAAGGAAAACACACAAAAAAAATAAAAGGAAAATGCAAAAAAAATAAAAGGAAAATGCAAAAAAAATAAAAGGAAAATGCAAAAAAAATAAAAGGAAAATGCAAAAAAAATAAAAGGAAAATGCAAAAAAATAGCAGTGCCAGCGCTTCCCCGTGCCCCAAATGGGTGGAAACGCGCTTACTTTGCCGCCCCGTCCTCCCCCAGCAGGATGGTGCTGGCTCCCAGCGCAGCTCCTTGGCTTGCTCTCGTAAGCCGGCCCTTTCGTTAAATCCTAGCCCTCGTTAAGCTCATTAGAAGCCTTGCTCCGGCAGGAAAAGCCTTGGGGTGGAGCGTGCCAGGGTTGGTAGGGGGCAAAGCGGCCTTAAACCCCCGGTACATCCCCAACTCGCCCTCAAAATCCCCCGCGCCGGGGGCTGGAGGTATCCCCGCTCCCAAAATAAATCAGGGATCCGTCTCCAAGCCGCCCTCTGGAGAGCATCGGCGTCTCCCAGCCGCTCTCTTCCCAATCCCAGGAAAACGCCTTCTCCTCCCGGAGAGCCGCGGAGCGACGGGAAGGGGGGGACTGCGCCGGGGCGAGCAGCCGGGATCAAGGATTTAGGGCATCTGGGGAGCCCTCCGGCCAAGCAGGAGCCGCCTCGGGGCTCCCCCCTCGCTTGGGGGGACGTAAAAAAACTTATTTTTTAATTATTTTTTCCCCCCCTTCATTTCTTTCCTTACCTTCCCCTCCCGGAGTCCTTCACAACGGTAAAACCACTGCTAAGCAACAAGCGTCTGTTGTGCCTCGCTGGCCGACACGGCCCCCTCGACGCCCGCCGGGAGGGGGAAAACACAAAAGCTCATCACGGCCCCTCCGAGCCCACGCCGCGAGGGGTTAAAAAAAAAAAAAAAATTCCTATTTGGCACAAAAACCATTTTATTATTTGCTTTCAAGTGTTACACCTCTCACCTGGGTTTGCACGCTCGCTGCCAGGCAAAGTTAAGCTCTGAAAAGCCAAAATGCTCGTCAGTTGGAAATGGAAATAGTAAAAATGCGAGGCGCTGGAAAAAAAAAGGAAAATAAGCAGGACTTTGTACACTGAAAGGCCTTAATATAAATAGGTAAGAAAATATTTATTTGTTTAAAGAGGAATCTCAACCCCAGCTCTGTCAAAGAGACCGACTCCGCTCTGTCCTTCATTTCACGTATCGCTTAATAAAATAACCGCAGAAAGAAGTAAAAATCTGTCTTCAAAACAGAGGAGGAAAAAAATATAAATTTTCCCAGAGCAAGAAATTAGGAATTTCAGCATCAAAACGCAGCGGTCCGGCTCCCCACCTCCCGCACCGCAGAGTTAAAAGCGCTCAGAAAAAAATCGGGGCGACGCTCGGCGTCTCGGCAGGGCGCTCCTCCGGGGTTCCACGGGCGCGGCGTCTCCAGGAGGACGCTCCCCGCCGAGGGAAGGACTTATCCAGCCCAAATAGGCGAGGAGAAAGCGGAGAAGTCGCCAAGGAGGCTCTATGGCACTGACGTTTAGGGAAAATTAGCTTAATTGGGGCAGCGCTGCGAGCGGGAGTCCCTCCTGCTCCGAGCACTCGCTCATCCCCTCGTTATTAAGGCGAGGCGACGAAGCCGACGGCTTTTTTTGCAGAAAGAAGGCTCGGAGGCTCGCTGCCATCCAGGTAGAAAATAAAAGGACCCCCCGACGTGGAGGGCGCTGGTGTGGAGTGGTTTAAGGCACGCGTTCATCTGCTCTCTGGCGCTTATTTCAGCATTTTGATGCTGGGGGGGGGATTTAAAGGCAGGAGCGAAGCCCCTGCTTTGGTCCCGGAGGAATCCCGACGATCCCAGCACCCGCGGCGGGGAAAAGCGGATGAAGGGCCGGGATCAGAACTGAACCCAGCCTGCGTTCGCTTGAGTCTGGTTAGAAGCTGACCTGGAGAGAGAGAAAAGGGGGGGGGGGGGGGGGGGAGGGGAAAAAAAAAAGAAAAAAAAAAAAGAGGTTTTAGACCCTGAAAGGGACTGCGGCACGCAGGGAGGGAGCTGGGCAGCCAGAAACAGGTCCTCCGGGGTCACCCCAAAACTCTCCCCGTGCACAGAGCGGCCCAGAGCAGCGGGGAAGACGGGGCTGGTGCTGGGAGGAAGAGGAAGGCAGCGCCCACGGACCCGCGCCGAGCCCGGGGAATTCGCAATGCGCGCTGTCCGGGTCGCTTTTAAATCCCCAATGGGCGTTCGGCTGGAGCGGTGCTCCCGCCCCAGCAGGGGTTTTCAGCAAATCCAGCGGGATTTGGCCCAGATGGGGGTTTTGTGACGCCGTGGGGATCGCCCACGCCACGCGCAAACCCCGCAGAGCCTCACCCCGAAGCTTTGGCAAAGTCTCCCCAGGCATCGGCGGCGGCAGAAGGAGCGGCAGCGGGCTGCGGCCAGGACAAGAGGGCATCTGCGGCAGCCAGGGAAGTCGGGAAGAGAGAAAACAAACATCAGGAGTTATTTCCCACTCTTATTCCCAGATTGCCCCTCTGTTTTCCCAACTTGGATGGATAAAACCGACTCAAGAGCTTTACAGCCATCGCTGCGTGGCCACGGACCTGTGATGGGGGTGCCCGGGAGCTGGGCAGGCATGGAGAGCGAAGGCGAACGCTCTCCGGAAGGACAAACCAGAGCGGAAGATTTTCCTCCGGGAGGCGGTGGGAGCAAGCTCAAGCCCCCAGGCCCCACGGGACGCGGTCTGGTGTTCCCCGTCGCTCCTTCTTTTTTCTTCATGTTCTGAGAGAAGAGAGGGAAATGCGGGTGGTATCACGTTTAAATCCAGAGCCGGAGCGCGATTTCTCCCAGCCACGGCTCGCACGAAGCCAAATTGCTTTATTCTGGGGTAAAAAAACTGCTGTGCTGCGACATCCCACTGCCGGAGGAGCAAACTCCTCCAAACCAAGGGTGTTTTTTACCCGCAAATCCCTGCTACGAACCCACAGACTCTGTAACCGGCGACCATAACACAACCCCTCTGCAAATGGCTGCACGCGGCGCTACCGCGAAGGGCTCCGCACCAGGCTTCCCCCTGCGTGGGGATTTCGGGGCGAAGCCGCCGCTTCTTCTTGCGCCACCCAAGGGAAAGGTCGGGAGTGGATTTAGCCAGAAAAGCTCCTCACCGCAATGTTGAGTTTGATGGTTTGCCCCTCCTTGAAGCCCAGATCCAGTTTGGGTCCCTGATCGGGGTTCTCCGCCTGTTTGGCCAGCTCGCTCTGCTGCCTCACCCATCTGCAGGAATTAAATACGCAGAAAAGGGCACGTCAAGCACCGGCCTGAGGCCCTCCCGGACAAATCCTGCCCAAGACCATCCCCTCTGCCTGGCAGCAGCTCTTCAAAGGCGCCGAATGTGATCCGAGACCTTGCCTGCCGGACAAACATGCTACGGACAGCGCCGGTGGAACGGTTCCCACCAGCAGCTCTCGGTGCTCGAGCCGCACGGATTCTCCAGCCAGCAGCGCGTTCCGTCCTGCCCCAAAGCTCTGCACCCTGCCAGGAGCCGGAGCAGCATCCCAGCCCCTCGGGAGCAACCCCTGACCAACGGCACGTTGAAGAAATGAAAAGGAATTAAGGAATTTGCCCAGTTTCGGAGTGGGAAGCCCAGTTTGAGAGCCTGCTGGGAAATATTCGCGAGAGGGAGAGCTGCTTGCACAAAGGCCGCGCGGAGGAACAGGCGTTTCCACCACCTCACACCACGCTTGCCCGCTCAAGCGCAACCAGGAGCTCACGGCTTCCTCTCCCCCACCGTTTCTGGCGGACACCCACAAAAAAAAAAAAAAAAAAGTCGAGCTGAGAGGACACAGGGAGAGGCACGAACTCACTTAAAATGGTCTTGGAGAGCTACATTGAAGTCAAAAGCATCCCCTCGGTCGACAAAGCCGACTCCGATGAAAGCTCGTCGGCCTGGGGAAGGAGGAAGAATAAGGGCTGGAGTCAGCAAAGCAGCGGAGGAAGAGGAAGGTTACCCCGTCCCACACCCCCCCGTGCCTGCCGCCTCCTCCAGCCGGAGCTGGGACTCCGGAGACCAAGATACGGGACTGGAGACATCTTTAGCTTGTTGGTCGCACGCCCAGGCTTAACAAAACCAGCTTTTAAATTAATGTAAGCGAGTCAAAGCAGAGGTTGGCACCACAGTGATGATCCTGCACGCAGAGGCGTCCTCGCGCTAAGCTCAAGCAGCAAAACTGAATTGTTTTTATTGCTGGTGAAGGACAGAGCGCAGCTGGTGTGTGGGAGCAAGGTAACTCGTCCCGTTGCCACCGTATGCGGGGCATGTTTGCCCTTGAAAGCAGGAATCCTTCACAAATGAGAGCAGCGAGGGCAGCGAAGGCTTTCCGAGGCAATTCCCCCAACCCATCGCCCAGGTATCGCGCCGCACCGTTCCCGTCCTCGATCCGGATGACGAAATATCTGCTGGAGTCTGTCACGCCCTCCACAGCGATGCCAGGGAACTGCTCCACCGGCGCCTGGGCAAAAAGCTCTCCTGAAAAAGAGAAACGGGAGCAGGTTAACACCAAGGCGTAGGGTCCCCGTGCCCTCTTCCTCCCCGCGAAGAGGCACGGAGCCGTCGCCTTCCCTCCTCCTCACCCGAGGTCTTGTCCTCCAGCTTAATGAAGGCGACCTTGCCCTTGGCCGTGATGCGCAGCCTGCCGCTCCACGCCGGCTGGTCCAGCTGCCACTCCGCAGCTCTGGAAAAAGAGGAAACGGCGACCGATTTCGGAGCCGCCTCTCACGTCCCAGCCAACACCACCGACCCGTTCGGATGCCCCCGCAGCGTGTCACGGAGCTCGTCCGCTCAAGCCCCCTCGTTACCGGCGCCGAAGCAGCGCTGGGAGCCCGCTGGCGCCCGCGCTCGCTGCAGAACGAGGCAGATTCGCCCCAACGCCTCTGGCTTCCCCCCAAACCAGCTGCCCCCCTGCAAAACCAGGCGCCAGGTCCCAGCGGGGACCAGGCAAGAATTGCACAAAGCAGTTTCACTTCCCTTTCCGCAGGCTCTCCAGCTCGAAAGCGGTTTCCCGGGGGGGGCTGAGCTGCGTGAGCTGCAGCCTGGCTCTGCCAGGAGGGCCTGTGAGTGCAGGCTGAGGACTGATGGGAGAGGAGCCCCAAAAACACGGGGGGGTGGCGAGACCCCGCAGGGGTTGGGGGGCAGAGGAGCCTGATGGGGGGCAGGGGGCAGAGGTGCCTGAGGGGGGGGTGGGGGGAGGAGGAGCCTGAGGGGGGGGGGCGGGGCAGAGGTGCCTGAGGGGGGGGCGGGGGGGCAGAGGAGCCTGAGGGGGGGGTGGGGGCAGAGGTGCCTGAGGGGTTTGGGGGGCAGAGGGGCCTGAGGGGGGGGTGGGGGGCAGAGGAGCCTGAGGGGGGGTGGGGGGCAGAGGGGCCTGAGGGGTTTGGGGGGCAGAGGAGCCTGAGGGGGGGGTGGGGGGCAGAGGAGCCTGAGGGGGGTTTGGGGGGCAGAGGTGCCTGAGGGGGGGGTGGGGGCAGAGGTACCTGAGGGGGGTGGGGGGGCAGAGGGGCCTGAGGGGGGGGCGGGGGGCAGAGGAGCCTGAGGGGGGTTTGGGGGGCAGAGGTGCCTGAGGGGGGGGCGGGGGGCAGAGGGGCCTGAGGGGGGGCAGCCCCCGTACACCCTCTGGGGAGGGGTCCCCACGCAGCCCACGGGGAGGGGCGGACCCGGCGCAGGAGGGAGGGAGCAGGCGCCATGCAAGGCAAGGCGAGGGGCAGCGGCAGCCCACAGCGGGACGGCGCCCAGGGGACAGGGGCAGGCCCCACCTGTAGCCGCGGTTGGAGGCCCGCGGCGGCACCCGGTAGACGTGCACCGCCGGCTTCACGCACAGCACCGCCTCGTACTCCTCCTCCTCCGCTGCCATGGCCGCCATCGCGGCGGAACCCCCCCCCGCCCCGCCCCCATGGTACGGCCCGCCCCGCGGCCCCGCCCCCTTCCTCCCGCCGGCGGGAAGGGCGGCGCTTCCCACCCGCCGCAGCGCCCCCTGGCGGGCCGGAGGCTCCACCGCAGGGAGGTTTGGTTTTTTGGATTTTTTTTTTTTTTTTAAATTATTTTTTAGCGGGGGGAGGAACCGGTCCCAGTGGGCTCCTGGCACTGGGAACCAGTAACGCGGTGGCGGGGAGCGGCTGCGGCCAATTCCCAGGCTCCGCTGGCAGCCGGGCACGCTGCTGCAGCGCCTTTCCTCCCCGCTTCCTAACTCCCAGTCAGCTAAAAGTCATTTTTTCCTCCTGATTTCACGTTAAAAAAAAATACATTAAGAATTAAAAGGGAGTCAGCGCCCTGCAGGAGCTGCCAGCGCGCCCTGACCCCTCCTCGCCTCGGCCGAAGGCGCCCCGACAGCCTCTGCCCTCCTTCCCCGGTTCCCGAGCGCGGTGCCCAAGCAGGGAGGCCAACGCATTGCAAAAAAAAATAAATAAAATTAATTATAAAATAAATATATTATATTAGAAAATAAAAGCGACGGCGCCCCGACGGCCCCTGCTCACCTTCCCCGGCGGTTATCGAGCACGGCGCCCGAGCAGGGAGGCCAACGCGTTGCAAAAAAAAGAAAAAAAGTTATAAAATAAATATGTTAGAAAATAAAAATCACCGCTTTTATCCTCCACAGCGAGAGGCAGCGCGGCCAGAGCTCACACCCCCGGTTTGGGAATCGCATCTTCCCTCCGAGCGCTGCCGCTTCCCACCCTCCTCGGACCGCATCTCCCCAGCGACCTTAAAAACGGGGGGGAAATTCCCCTTTTTGGGTAAATGCCGGCACAATTCTGGCCGAACGCTCCCAGATTTTACCTTCCCGACGAATTTTTAAGCTTCTGCTCGCGCTGGGGGCTTAAGCTGCCAGCGAAACGTCCCTCTCGCAGCAGCCCCGGCGAGGGATGGGGATAAAGGAGTGGGAGAGGGGAACAAAAAAAAAAAAAAAGAAAAAAAGGCGTTAAAAGTTTAAAGACATTTATTTAAAATACAATTTATAAAACGTTTTCTCTTCGGCGCAGGTTTTTGGGGTGAAAACACACGCGGTACCGCGTTTATCCTCCACCTTCCCGGGACGAAGGGGCTTCCCGCAGGAACGCCGGGCCCTGCCCGCGGGCGGGACGTATCCTGGTCACCGGGACGGAGGAGCCGGGAGATTTCGGTGCTGGAGACAAAAGATTTCGGTGCCGGAGGAGGCGACAATTTCAACACTGGCCAGCTACAGCAGGAACCGGGTGGATTTGGGCTTGGTTTTTGGCCATTAAAAGCTATTTTTAGTAATAATTAAGGAAAGGCGCGGTGACTACGGTTATTGCTGACGTCCTCCTCTCCTCCCGCTCCGTCCCGGGGATGCATCCTGACCACCAGCCTGTGGGGGGGGGAATAAATATAAGACACCCCCCCCCCCCCCCCCAAAAAAAAAGCACCGGCGGTTGGGGATTCCCCGGGGGACGCCTGCCCGCCCGTCCCCACCGTCCTCAGTGCTTTAATCAGCTTTAATCAGCTAATTAACGCTCTAGCGGATTCTTTTTATACACAGGTAGTTTTATTTTACCGGTAGTTTTTTGTTTTTTGTTTTTTTTTTTTTTTTAATCTGTACTTCCATACACTTTTTTTTCTTTTTTTTTTTTTTGTACGGTCGCTTCCCTTCGGGTAGAAGGCGTCAAGATTTGCTCGTTTACCCTTGAACCTACTGAGCACGAAGCAGCAGGGAAGGCTGCACCCGTACAGAATAATCCGCCGATAACCAGAAATGGTTTGCTAGGTACCGTCCCCTCCAAGAGCATTTAGTGTTCATCTAATCCCT
This sequence comes from Pelecanus crispus, assembly GCF_030463565.1. NCBI lineage: Eukaryota > Metazoa > Chordata > Aves > Pelecaniformes > Pelecanidae > Pelecanus > Pelecanus crispus. Next base: position 2,393,924 of record NC_134657.1, on the reverse strand, counting down.
CGATATTATGTGATATTAAGGTCAGCTTCGTCTGGGGGGACGCAGTTCTCTGTTCTTGCGGACCACCAGCCTCCCTGTCCTCTTCCCGGGAGCCGGAGGAGGAAAATCCCTTCCCTGAAGCCTCACGGGGAGCCAGCTGCCGCCAGGAAGAGGGGGGAATCACCCAGATTTTATCCAAGGCGGTTTTTGTTCCCGACATCTGCAGTTTCCAGCGATGAACGCAGCTCGTACCGTGACGGAGAGATCGATCAGAGCCTTCGCTCCGTTGTTAAGCCACTCGGGTTCGGACCCTCGGGACATCCCGCTCCCCGTCGTCACGCCAGCCGCCTGATGAGCGCGGGCCGTACGGAGCGGGGCTCCTCCCCACGTATTTATTCCACGGACCGGAGCGGTGCCGGCTATTTTCCTCCTCGGAACAGAGCCCTAATTCTTCGCCGCCTGGCTCTCTCTGCCGCAAGCAGTGGCCAGGCAGCAGGCGTTTTCACGGGATCCATCTACGTTCCCCTTCTCCCCAAATACAAAAAGAGAAAAAAAAAAAAAAAAAAAAAAAAAAAAAGAGAGATGTATTTTAAGCTTTTCCTCAAAGCCAGCAGAAAATACTAGCCAAGCTTTAACGGGTGCAAGACGTAAACTAGATCGTCGGACTCCACCGGCTCCCAAGGCGATCGGAAAGGCCAGGTATCCGTGAGTCCGCTTCCACGTGCTTGGCAGCGGTAGAAATAGAGAACGAGAAGCAAGAGCTTGCCAAACCCGAGCCATTTAAAGTCGCAGAAATTCATTGAAACTCCTTTTCGAACACTTAACTACCTCTCTCAATTAAAACAAACAGTTAAAACCCTTCCCATGCACTCCATTGATCCGATATACAGAAAACAAACAGGGGGGAAAAAAAAATTTAAAATAAGAAATCCTTTGAAACAGAACTTGCTCTTAAAGTGATGAGGACAACATGCGCGTCTGGGGAGGCTTCCCATATTTTTTTTTTTTTCCTCCTTAAATCCCAAGTTATAAGTACAACGAACATTATTGCTGGCGCTAGCTTCAACCCAAGTGGCGCGCACACGACTCCCTGCACCCGTCCGAGTCCTTTATAGCCCCCTCCCCTCGTCCCCTTTTCCTTTTACAGCGACGCGGGGACAGCCCTTCTCGGTTTGCCGGTCACAGTGGGTGGAGAGGGGAGGTCACAGTGCGTGGGGTTGAAGGTCACAGTGGGCAGAGCAAAGGGGATCACAGTGCAAATAAACCAGGTAGTTCCCTTTGCTCAAGTCCGTTTGTCCGCCACGGCAGTGCGACCCGTGGCGACGGACCCTGCCTTCTGCAGCAGCATCTCTCGCCCGCGTTTATCTGCGTTGTTTGAAGCCTTGTGAGCCATCGGGACCCAGGGGTTGCCTAATCACATTATTGGGCTGTCTGGTGTCTTCCGGCTGGGAGATCCTCGGCGGCCTGCAAGGAGAGAGGAGATCAGAGGCGAAGGCGGCGGCGGCTGCGTCACGCCGTACGCCTTCGACGAACGCTCCCGCCGCGGCGGGATGTCACTGCCGCAGGATGATCGTCCCCGGGGACGGGGAACGTGACCAAAATCAAACTAGCGCTTCGTTTCTTTCCAAAGAGTAGCCGAGACCCATGCTGCAAATAAAAGGGCGAGCACAATGCCTTCAAATAACCTTTTTTTAACCATTTGTTTAAGACTGCTTATGCTCGACTCTCCTGCTCGCAGGTGGCAGCTCCCTGTAAGTCAAAAACCTCAGGGAAGACAAGGCTATGTCCCACCGGGATAACTCTGGTTGTCCGCACTCCTCTCTACCTCCCCAGCACGCTCTTCCAAGGGTCTAAGATAACCTTTACGGCCTTATCAGGCACTTGCACTTCCCTTAGCTCCCACAAAATTGAGATTTACAACACCCCACTTGCTAACAAAGCGCCTTTCTCCTTGCTGGCCTCGCTTACTCTTCAAGGAGCTGTTCTGCGTTCAAAAAACGGGCAGAGGTGGCACTTGGGGACGTGGTTTAGTGGGCATGGGGGTGTTGGGTTGATGGTTGGGCTGATGATCTTAGAGATCCTTTCCAACCTTAATGATTCCTAGTTTTTACTGTCATTAAAAATAATCCAGCCACCAAGCCAGGAAACATGAAATTAATTATTACTCTCCCCTTAACTGGTTCAGTGGTGGACTTGGCAGTGTGAGGTTAATGGTTGGACTGGATGATCTTAAAGCTCTTTTCCAACCTAAACGATTCGATGAGCTCGTCCCCCTCCTTCCCATAGGAAGGCGCGTTTGCACGGAGCGCAGGCAAAGCTGCCGCGGCACGAAGGGCTGCTCTCACCTATCTAGAATGGGTTTCTCCTGCTCTTCTTCGGGGCTCGCGCTGCCCAATATTCGTTTCCTGGCTTCCGCGTACTCCGCCTCCCTTTGCGCCAAGGATTTCACGGGGAAGGCCGGTCTGCTGGCGGAGTTGGGATTGCTAAGCACACCGTTGGTCGTCGGCCTCTTCAAGATGCGGATCTGCGGGGGAGGACCTGCAGGAAGGCTGTCGTCCTGAATCACGATCGGCACTTTAGGAGGAGATTTTGACTTTCTACTGTTTAAAAGAAAAACATTCGGTTGGTATTTGTTTTCTACAGCAAGCATGTTTTTCGCTCAGCATGTGAATTCCTCCCAGTCAGATGTCATTCCCGTGATTAAGAGGCAGCCTGTAATAATTAAAGACCTCGTTATATTTGTAACCCTAAACTAGAGCGGCAGGCAGGTTTGCAGGAGATTAGCTCAGGAAGGGACAGAAAACCAGTCCCCGCTGTGTTCGACATCTTTAAACTCAACCGAAGGAAAGGGAAGCAGAGACTGGGCAAAAGTTTCAGCACTTGCATTCGAAGATATCAGTATAAGCACCTTGATTCCATTCCCTGCACGGACTTTTAGGGCTCCTCGTGCCAGGATACACGGCCTTCCGTTTCAACCCTGCCATTTCACTTCTCTAGAGCCACCCTTGGCCCCCGGTCTCACCATTTGAATTTTTTTATGGTCCCTTCTCTGTGCACAAGTCCCAGAGAAGTAATACCGTGACTCTAAGCGGTCTACTAAGAATCAAAGGGGAAAACCAACAACAAACAACTTGTCAGAAGTGATTACAAATATTTCTGCTAGAAGACAATAACACAAACACACCCTCCCCAACCCAAAGTAAGCAGGAAAAGAAAAATCTTACTGACGCAAGACACAGCAAGCCAATTTAGGGCCATGAGTTGGGATTACCTGACTCACCCATTTCTTCCTTTGAGTGTCTTTTTCTTAAATGGCTTCCCCATAGCCGTAGCTACATCCAGTCTGGAAGACCCGGCTCTGAAATAAAATCACTCTCAAGAAGCTTTCTGCTACCCTGCTATGGATCGAAAGGGCCATCTAGTGGCACGGTCACAGAGATTTCCTATTTCTGAACTCAAACCCAGTGCGCTCTGCTCAGTTTGAAGCTGTTTTCCCCACTGTTCCCGCTCCCAAGTCCTTCGGATGTTCAATGGCACCTCAGTAAAATACGTTTAGGGTTTTTTTTTTTTTTTAACCGAACCGCGCAGCATCATTACCTTTCCTTCTGCGTGATCTTCAGCTTCTTTTCCAACCGTCTGTCTATTTCCTACAAAAGGAGAAGACAAAAATAAAAACCTGAGGGCTCGTCTCGGAGATTGGAGTTCGAGCCTGTCTGCGCACGCATTTCATTTCACTCTTCCATACAGCGACACTACAACGGGGGCAGAGCGAGCGTGTGTCTCTCTCTGAGGATGACTTGCAAATCAAGAGGCAGAGAAAAGCAAAGCCACCACGAATATTCTACCGTAGCCATTAATACACCTACAGCAGGCTGTGGATTTTGCGTATCACGGTGAAAGGGCAGCTGCGAGGCGCTCATCTTTCATTTTAAGGACTTCGGTTGGCAAGAAAGCTCCGTTAAGGGTCAAGAGCCACAGGAATACGCAGCAAGGTATTCCCAGATCCGAGCAGGAACCGGCACCAAACCTCTCGGACAGAGAAGCAGCCACAGCCGGCTGGGGCGGTCCACATCAGTCCACACGCTTGATTTCAGTGGGGCAGCTCAGCCCCGGAGCCTGCAGCCATTTGGAGGACTAGCCGGCAGGTCCGCATTCCTGCTGCTTGCTGCAATAACCCTCCTTCACAAAAAAGTCCCTGCCTTGCCCGACATGCACCCGAGGAGCCGCCGGAGCAGAGCCGAGCCTTATTGCGCTTCTCCTTCCCTTTGCAACACAGCTGCCGAGTCATCAATCGACAGAAAGGCGCATTAATCATCCCTGGATGCCAACAGAGTGGCTTTAAGCATGTCATCTTCTGTCCAAGGCTCGCGTCTACCTTAGCAAAGGTGTTTACGTTTTGCAACTGGAGCAATTATGCAGAGAAACCTTGGTAAATAGGAAAAGAAAGCCAGCTTTCAGCCCCGGTCTCTCTTTAGGTAGCCTTCCCCAACCTCACCGATATCTTTAGAGTCTCACGACTGCCGATGCTATTAAAAGAGCCTCCTAAACGGCGATGTGTTTCATTTAATCATCAATGAAGAGGGGAAAAAAAAAAACCACCTACCTGAGAGTGTCCTAGTTTCGCCAGCCGATAACTGGCAATACTGAAGGAAATTCCAAGCTTCTGGCAGGATGTAGCTGCTCTACTTTTCAGTTTGCTTAACTACGCTGAAAGCTCGCTGCCAGCTGCTGTCAAAAACCACAGCAGGCACAACCCAGTAAAGAAACTGGTTTGCATGGCAATTCCCCGATGCCCCAGTAAGCAGGGAATGAACACAAGTCGCTACAAGATGCCAAACCACGGTGTTTGCTCTTGGTCACGCAGCTACACAGGCCAACAGCCCACGGTAGCCTCTGTCTAGAAGGGAATAGTTATAAACCATTTTGGGAAGATAAACGGTGGGTGGGAGGTTGAATTTTCTACCAAACTCTGTACTGGGAGGTGACGGGGGATTTGTATTCTGATCAATAAATTAGACCAAGGTTTTGTAAGGACAAAACCAGCCAGGGGCTTGATGTGACATTGAGCTGAAGGCGGGGGGCACAGCTAGAGCTTCCCGTTGAGGGCCAACACACCTGCGGTTTCCTTCAAGAGGACTGGGAGGAAAATCTCATCCCAACGCTGCTCACGAGGACGGAGAAAATATGCATCGTTGCCTGCAAAGACGGAGGAACGGCTGTCTGGGAACAGGCAGCATGGAAACGGATATCCCGGCTAGGAGGGAGACGTAGAGTGGCTGGCGGCGAACAATAAAAGTCCAATTAAGGGGAAGGGGTTAGCTCATCTGCCCGCACCACGCCAGAAGAGGTTATATCCGGCTATAGAAGAGTCTTTAAAACACTTTTTCAAACTCAAATAGTTAACCGCGCCTCCCCAGGGCCTCCTGGAAGCGGTGGACTGGAAGGAAGCTTCCTTAAACATCCCTTATTAAATACTTGGGCGCGTGGGGGAGAGGGACGACAGGAAGACGGGGCGGAGGGCGGGGGAAAGCGCGCTCAGGAGCCTCTCAACTCATTTCACTTGGTGTTGGGCGTCGCGCAGCAACCGCGAAGCCAGTTGCGACTCAGAACCACAGCACTGAACCACTCAACTTGGGCAGACAAGCTCGACAGCCCACAGCGAGGGCCGTGGGGCACAAAAGAGTGAGGAGCCACACGGTAGCCACGAGGAAGGCTCCAGTCTGCTCTCACCTCTCTCCTTCCCGGCAGAGGAGAGATTGCTCTGACAAAAGCCACATTTCTACATTCCTGGTGGCTTGGCAGATCAGTCCTGGGGCTAAAGTCGCGGTCCGGACATCGGACTACGAGATCCTGTAATTGCAAAGCGTCAGTTCAGCCTCAGCATCTGAAAAACACTCTGATTAACGCAACTGTCACACTGACTCCGAGCGCTGCTGGACAGCTCTTCACACCCTCGCACACACCAGATTTCCTCTGACTGCATCCTCTGACACCAGAACCTGCAGCTTCCCCTACCAGGAAAAAAAACAAAAAAAACCCAAAACACCAAAAAAAACCCAAACCAACATTTCTTTAATCTCCTCAACACAGCAGACTTACTTGAAGGAATCCTTCAAACGCTGCCATCACGCCACCCCTCCCCAAACGGGCCCTTTGCAGTCTCAGTTTCACTCCTTCCTACCCCTGTGCAGACCACTTTTTGCAAAATACTCGACATTTTTGCCTCTCGTCCCTACATAATTGCCAGCCATCGCTAAGCGAACGCGCGCCGTCCTGGTTCATAAGCCACCGCAAGCTGGCTCGACAGTTGCTCCGTCCCTGCGGAGCTCCTCACCGAGGAGCAAAGTAAGGGGCAGCTAAAATATCCTCTAAATTATAACATCAGCAGCTGTTTGAACCACTATGTACTCTCTAAAACAAGAGGCTTCCTCCACACGTAGAAATCCTGGCAGAATAATAGAAAACGATCATCCCCACCAAACATACACGTATCACTCTCGCCCCATCCAAACAACTCTTACACAATCCTCACAATTCCCGGCGCTGCCGAGGGGATTCCAGCTGCCTCCAGACATGCACTGAACTCTGGGGCAGAAAAAGCTTTCCTTCGTGTTCAAAGTGGACGGCTAGCGTAAAAAAGCAGCTCCCCACCTCACACGCACCTCTCGATGTGTTAAAAGTCGTGTTTTCTTTTTAAATGCAGGGATTGATCCCATTTTTTCTCAGCAAAAGCCACAGCACTGCAAACTGCTGGTGTTTAATACTACTACGTTTGGAATTGTAGGTATGGAGGCGTTCGAACGTGGGGAGCGTTGCCAATTCAAACGGGCAGCCCTTAATCACCCTGCAAAAACAACCCAAGACATGAGCAGCTTCGCACAGCTAGCAGTTCGTGACGGGGATCACGCTGCACGAACTTACAAGCTCGAGAAGCAGGAACACCTTGGCATGGCCGATTCTTAATGAAAAAAGAAAAAAGAAAAAAAAAATCCCTGCCGCTGCTCTCCACAGATCTGTTCGTCTCCTGATGTCATTCTCTTTCCACTGCTATGTCACACTGTCACGGAGCTGTGTGGGTAACGAGATAAAATTAGGACCTGAATTACAGGGCAAGTGCCAGAAGTGCTACAACAACCCAAAGGCACGAGCTCATAGGAGAGGCAATTAGACGCGGTATTCGAGAACATCACGCTGCACGTACCCAATAGCCGGGCAGGTCACACCGTACAAAAACCAGTTATTAATCTTCTTAGGAGGCTCTCCTAGCTTTCATTTCCCAAACTTACTTATATAACCAAAAACTAAGCCTCATCTACACCCCCGATCAAAACACCCTCCCCAAAGATTAGTAAAGAATCTCAAGGAACTATTTTTAGTGCTATTATGTCTAGATACTAAAAAGGACCCGAACAAACAGCATGAAGAAGACGCTGTTCTTTGACATTTAAGCCACATTTGTAGATGAGGACGTAATGGAAACTGAACTCCAGCCCCATGACAGCCATCCTTCCTACCCTTTAACCCTGAGAAAAATAGCAATGCATAAAAGGTTCAATAAAATACCTCTTGGAAAGCAGTTGGACACAGACACTAAGGCACCAACCTGCTGCTTAGATCCGACACTCCTAGGGTCTGTCATCCTAAATAAGAACCCCGCCAACACAGGCTGACAATTTTGCGATGTTATTGGCGAGGTGGAGACAGACGCTCCCCCCCGACACCCCAGAAACGCGCCCCGCGGGAAGGGCTGCTCCTACAGAGGTCGGCTCCCGTGGATCACGGCTTCACGTGGGCTCTAGGCACCATCCCAAGCGAAGCCGGTCCTCCAGCGTATTGCAGAGCGCGAGCAGAGGCCCACGTCAGCCCTAGCTGCTGCCTAAAGAACTTTGCTGGAATAACTCTAACGCGTCGGACATGTATAAAGAGTTATCCTGCACGTCGTTGCCAGTAAAGACTCTAAATAGACTAAATAACAGCAGCTCCAAGCTCTGCTGATATGGGAGAAAGGAATAACAAGATAACTGCTGGCTATTTTTTATTTCAAGTTTAGTGAGTAATCACGACTGAACGTTTGAAGGAAGGCAGAGACTTGGCCTTCCTACCAATCCCTCATGCTAGGAGGAGATTTCCCCCTCTGCCTCCAAAATTGGGTTGCTTTGCAGAAACGGTGAGGAGACACCTGCCAGCCCTCCTGCCAGAGCACGGGATAGTCACCGATAAAGGAAGCCGTGCTCTCCTAGAAATCTGCTAACATTTCAAATATGCAGCTCTAGAAAACCATTAACCACATTCTTTGATGTATTCACTGGAGATTACTCCTGAAAGCAACCTGCTACCCTCGCTCACTCAAATAACGTGTAAGATCAAACCCAGAAAGAGGGAATTTAGGCTCGAGTTGCATCCTCCCGTGCCAACGCTAAAAACAAAGCCTCATCTGCTTATTAAAAGCACCATCAGGTACTCCGGCATTTTCTAAAGGGCAAGAGATAAACTTCAAGGCCTGGCTAACGTTCTTTTCTTTAGAAAAAAAAAAAAAAAAACTAACATCTGAGGTTACCAAAGCTGTTCATGGGTACCCAACAACTTACAGCTGCAGATATCCGACTCACTGCTTCACCGAAAACACCATCAAGAGCAGAAGTAGATAAACCTAAGATATCTCCAAGCTGACTCCTCATTAGCTACCTATTCCTTTCCTCTGAAGACAAATTAATTTTCTATTAATTACCGCAACATTCCAATTCCTGTGGCTATCGGGACTCAGACTGCTCCATTAATTAATTCTCCAAGTTCCTCCGCTTACGTAAAATCCTGGCAGCGGACCGTACCCAAGAAAGCTGCAGATGCTTTTAAGCTGCGCTGGCGTTTACATCTTCCATAGGTAGGTAACGCTGCTCGGCAGCTAGGATATTGAGAAACAAGACACGAGAGTATTTTTGGGAACAAGTCTGGCAGGCGCCACACAGTATTCCCAGCACGGACATGTTATGGAGAGGGGGGGAAGCATTTGGAAGGGCTGCAGCTCCTTCTCCCTCTCCGCCCTTCGCACCTCCTGCGGCAGGCAGCTCGCAGACACACCCAAGAGATCCAGATCGGGAATATATTTACAGCCCTTAACAATCTAGGGGGAAAAAAAAAAAAAGAAAAGGCTAAAACCTAGCAAAAGCCCTGTAATTTCCATGTTATTTCGCAAAGGTACATCCCTTAATCCAGAGGATCGCCCTGGCCTCCTGCACCCACGGCCCTGCATGGGTCAATCAGCGCATCCAGATGCTCATTAAGATCTGTGAGAGCAGGTACGAAACAGAGACCGCTCCCGAGTGACCCGGGCAGGGCCACGCAGCGCTTGCTGCAGTATCCCAAAACCGACACTCGCTTCACGGTATTAAGGTGCCTGTCATTGCCAACCTACAAGCATCACTTTTCTCATCAAATAAACTCCCTCCGCCTAAGCAACGCTGAGCAGCAGAACAGAAACTTTCATTTCCCAGTTGCAGGATTTGTTTTGTTTGTTGGTTTTTTTTCCCCCCAATTACAAACACGTGAAGCAAATATTCAGTAAAAGTTTTACAAAAATCATTTTAGTCCGTGAAATCAAACCCCATCCTCACAGCCCTGGCATCAAAAAAAAAAAATCAGCTGTCACCCTCACAGGTCTCCTCCGAGGTACGGTTCCGGTGTGCCAAAACCCCGTTAACTCGTCCTCCGATCGCACGAGTAGTTAGCAGACCGGAGGTCACAGCGTTACACTCCGAAATATTTCCCTTTTGACTTCTCTGTACTTTGATCATATTTAGCAACTCAAAGCAGTACCAGGCAAAAAACTCGATTCAGCCCTTTATAACCAGTGAACGCGCTGCCTTTGCTGGAAGGCGAAATCCAAGGCGGGCAGCCCTCCCTGCCACTCGCACGTCGACCGATTTAGAGACGATAGAAACGAGGGGGGTTTTTTTTGCAAACCTCAGGTGAAGGGTCCTCACAAAGCGCCGTGACACAAGCAGGCGACAATCCCCGTCCCCACGCGTGAGCCACAAAGCTCGGTCACCCGCGTTCGGCTGCTCACATCCTCCCCAAGCGGTCGGTTATCAGATGATCGGGGGGGATTTCTCTTTCGGGTGGTGATCGGTGAAGCAAGGCGCAGTCTAACCAAGGGACCTAGACTCTGGACCGTGGCAGGGTAAGTTTTAAGCACCAGCAAGCAGGTTGTAGGCAGTAGCTGGGAGCTAACTGCCCTGCAAGCTGTCCATCGGCAAACTGAAGTGGAAAAAAAAAAAAAAAAAAAAGACACACAAGGAGATCACTTTTTTCTAAACTATCGTGGGTTGCCAGACTAATATTTTTATCTGCACGGATTCCGACTCAAAAGAAGTTACTCATGAAGACGACACTCAAATTCTAGTTAGCGAAGGAATAAGCAATCAAACCAGCTGACGAGTGCCAACTCAGGGCTGCGAATTACCTGTGACCCTGGGCACGGGGCTTCCACTCCAGTTTCAGAGCCCAGTTTCCCATCTGACATTTAATTATTACTTTAACCAGGTAAACAGACTCGGGTGTCACAAATAGGCCTCTCAATTGTGATTTCCCTCTTCCCTAAAGCCAGCTAGGCCACAGAAAAGAAAAACCAGCCGTGCATTAAGTCATATTAGCGTTTACTAACCCAGACTGGGTCTTTGAAGCCCGGCGTTTCCATCCTTACTCATAACTTAAGACAACTCGCTCATTATTCACACGCCGCTTTTCCATCTGTAACTCACGGACAAGCAAAACCCTCCCCGTTTCACAAACATTTTGAAGGTTTAATTAGATAGCAATTAAATAACACAGATCTAGAGGCCCCACGGAGTTCCGCCGCACCAGCTTTAACGCCGCCGTGCCCGCAGGAGCTGCCGGAGCAGAGGGCATCTGCTTGGCACACGGTCACTCGGACGGCAGCACGTACCCAAGGAGCTGTTCCTTTTTCTGGCAAGCGCTGGGTAATTCTGATGACACAGAAGACTAAAAGACAAACAGAAGCCAGGTTAAAGACCAAAAAATCCTGCTTGAGGGTCTGTTTTACAGCTACTTGGCTGACCAAACTAAAGCAGAAGGTCTGTGTCAGGTTTTTGTGGGTTTTCCCTCAACTTACTGAGATTTTAGCACTGCCTGTTTTGGAAGGCAGATCTGCAAGAGATAAATGAAGTGACATTATAACTCAGAGGCCAAAAACTTCCCCTTGCTGAGAACTACCTTCTTTAAGATCTACAGTAAAAGTTTGCAGCCTAACACCAAAACCAACACACACAAAAAAGGACCAGCACTGAAAATCTGAGCTACTTTCTGTCCTAAGGAACACCCTCCGGGTGGAATATTAAAAAATGACAGGCGGAAAAGGCAGCAACGATTCTCAGAAGCCATAGATCTCTTGGAAACATCTCTACTGTTTCCTCAAAGATGTGCTGAAGGGTCTAATAAAACAAAAGTAACAACTCAGGTTTTCAGCTGCATAAAGTATTAGGAGAAGAGTATGTGTTTAAAGCTGCTCCTCGGTGTCTCTTATGTTTTATTGCATATACCTTGAGTACTGACCAAGACTGTTGTGTCTTGCACCTTTACGCTGGAATCAGTCTCATGCTGCCTCAGACACACGCCGAATAAGATACAGGTGGAAGAAGAAAATAAAGGGAATTCCTTAAGACAAAAAAAAAACCCTGTGAGGACAGGACCAGGCCAGCTCATATGCTTTTCCTGTGTGCGATTCTTCCTCTCGCACCTTCCAGAAAAGCCCATCTCGTTAGGGCAGTTCCCAGGCTCCCCTGCCCGATGACTGCAGCAGGGTTTCAGGCCCAGAGAACAGCAGTTGCACCCAAAATCTTTTTCGACTGCTACCCAGTGAGTCAGTCACGCTGCCTGCTCTGCAGCAGAGCCTCTTCCTGCCCTCTCTTCCTCTTTTCTCAACCTGACTACCTCCGGTAGCTTTGATTTCTGCGGCAGCACGGAGAGCCTGCAGTCCCCGACTGCACCAGCATCCATTCGGTCCACAAAAAACGAGGCTGTGCTCTCCTCCACTCCATCCCGCTCAGCTTTTCGCTTCCTGCGGCCACCAGCAGCAGCCGAGGGTCTCCTTCCTGCCGGGCAGCGTTTGAAAACGACCTTTCTAAACCATGACGGATGTCGGAAGGCAGCTCCTGTCTCTTCCCTTACATAAGGAGAACTCCTGCTGCAGACAGCTCGCTTTTCTTGTTGCTCCAACTGCTTTTGCAGACATCCAAAGCCCCGACAACTGCAAAAGCAGCTGCAAGCGTGGCGGCGGCTCCTCAAGAAATCTCTCTGCGCAGCGGCACAAGCACCACCACATTTATGAACACAAATTCTCAGCAATTTGGACTGGAAAAGGATGTGAGAAAGGACAGGTGACAGAGCTTTTTCCTTCTAAAGGTACAAGCTGAAAGGACAAAGAGGAAAGACAACTGATGGCCGAGATTTGAGCAGCCCTACAATTTTAAACCATTACTCAAGGCCACAGCTATCGTCAGCTCCCGAGACACAAGCTATGTCCCTTCATGGAACGATTTAACGAGTGCCAGAATTAACTCTGCCGCCCGGCGCGAGGCTTCCTACGATTGCAGTCTCACAGCATTGGCAAGAGGAGAGGGCGAGCGCTTCGCTTAGGCTGCCAGCCTGCCGCTGGCGTCTCTCGCGCTGCTTGGTGAGGGCGTTGAGTTACAGGCTCTATTTTGCTCCCCTCTTTCTGGCCAGCCGTAACCCAATCTCCTGACCAGAATCAAATTCGGTTGTCTCACCAAGTCATTGTTAGGAAGCCCTTCTGCCCTCTGATCACGAACGAGCCCGCTGAATTTATTAAAACAGGAGTTCACCTGGCAGAGACGATTTCCTTTCTCTCGTTGCGCTGTTGTGAATACCCCACAGATCACCCGCCCACACTCCTGCCGAAATAACGATTTTATTTTGCAAGCGCGACACGCAGAAGCGCTTCGGAGTCTCTCAGCATGAGAGACGTGACGAAAACTTCAGCTATTGAGCTGGCTATTGAAAGCAGGCAAGAACTTCAGCCGCAGCGCTGGGAGCTGCGCTCGGCCATGCTAGGACTCCCCACGTTTTGTCCTAAGGAAGAAGCGCGTTCATCTGGAGCAAGGGGGAGAAAGGGCTTTTGATGTGAACCCCCAGCTCTCCCGCCACCCCCCGGAGACGCAGCCCACCCGCCTCTCCCCAGGGGCCCTGCGAGGGCTACCGTGTCGCCGGGGAGGCACGTTTTGTCAGAGGCCCTCAGCAGAGGAAGCAAGCTACCCGCCATCCCCCCAGCACCTACCGCATGCTCCCCGGCAGCGGGAGCTTTGTTCGGGGCTCGGCTACGACCCGCACCGACCCGCCGCTGCCGCCCTGCCCGCAGCCCCACAAGGCCGGGGGGAGAGAGGGGTGGGTTTGGAGACCAGTAGAAAACGCGGCGGGGGGGAGGACGGGCGGGGAGGAGCTCCCTGCGGCAGCCCCGGTACCGGGGGATGGAGAAGAGGCAAGGAGAAGGGGTTGGGGCCGGGCTGCAGCCCCAAACGTCGAGCGGCGCCGCGGTCCCTTTAAGAGGCCTAGCAGGCGCTCCAGGCCCGCCGGCCGCGCCCCGCCGCCGCCGCCTCCTCAAGCGCCGCCACCGCCGCCTCCCTCTCTTCCCCCGCCGGCCCCGGCCCGCCCGCACCGCCCCAAGCAGCCGCCCTCACCCCGCTGTCGGCCGCCTCCTCCCAGCTCTCGGCGACCTCCTCATCTTCCATTTTAATTCGCCTCCGCCGCCGCCGCCGCCAGCCCGCGCCCCGCGCATGCGCCTGCGCCGCCCCCGCCTACCGGCGTGCGCCCGGCGCGCCTGCGCACGGCGGGGAAAGGGCGTGGCGGGAACGGCAGCGCGCATGCGCGGCAGGCGGCCACGTGCGGCACAGCAGGCATGCGGCGGCGGAGCGCAGCGCGCCCGCGCCCCCTGGCGGGCGGGAGGACTGGCCAGAGAGACGCGCTGCGGGCACACGCGTGTGCGTGACATTTGCACACTCACCCCCCCCGCCACACACACACACACGGAGCCAGCGCGTTGTTCAACGGCACACGCCACGCCACAGCAGCCGCTGAAAGGGGTCAGCAGCACCTCCCGTTCCATGCTCAAACAGCTTGGTGGTTTGGGGGCATTTTTCCTTAATTTGGGGGTTACTGACCAAAGCAGCCGCCCCTGGTTTTAGCAAATCTCGTCCCTTAACCCGGCCGCTCACCGCAGCGTCCCTCCTGCAGGCATCGAGGCGTCCGTGTGTCCTTCCATCACCCCAATTTCTATCTCTCTTCATCTAAGCCCTCTGCTATTCCTAAATCTCCCGTGGGGCAGGAGGGACTGCTGCAGCTCCAACTTTAAAAACAGCCAGCTTTCCCAAAAATAAAACAAATTTATTAGCTTTATCTCATTTCTAGCCAGGATATCCACCACATCAATGTATTACTTTGAGCTTTGAGCGATACAAAGGTATTTGGGGTGAGGGTCGCATTTAATGTTGCTCACTACAAAATTAAATGCCCTTTCCAGCATCCTAAAAAAAAAAAAAAATCAAACATTTGGACAGGGAGTTACAGAAACTGCCCTTAAATCCTTAAACTTTCCCCCAAACAGCCCACCCGAGAGCCGCAGCTTGCCGGCAGATGGCGACCGGCTTCTTAAAAAAAAAAAAAAAATTAAATAAATACTCCAGCTAAAAAAAATCCTGACATAAACCCTGTGGTTTGCCCCGGCCCCCTCTGCAGCCCCCCGGGTCTCCCTCTCCTCTGCCAAGCCCAAAATCTGGGCAGGGAACGGCCGGGCACTCTCACAGCCGAGTTTTGGGGTGCTGTTTATCAAAAGCAGAGCCGCTAGCGGGGCTTTGCAGGGTGTACGGTGCTCGGACGGATTCATATCCTGAGATTTCAACTTTTTCGGCACCCCAGAGGGGTGGGAGATGGCGTTTCCCCTCCTCAGGAGGGATGCAGGGCTCACGGGAGCGGTGCGGGTGGAAGGAAAGGGTGCAGCAGCCGCGGGCCGTTCCTACCCATCCTCTGGGATTTTTCCAGAAGGAAACAGGAACCATGTTTTCAAGCAGCCAGTGCCTGGCATTGTTGGCTCGATCTGTAGCCTATTCAGTGTCCCAGCAGCGTTATTCTTGGACGTTTCCCTCCATCCTGCCGGTTTTGCCCATGCTGTAAGAAATCCCATTCCCAGCCATGGCACCCCTGTTTGAGACCAAGCATCCCACAAAACCATGCGGGAGCATCGCAGATCTTTTGGAATGTGATCTTAATGGTCGTACACGCATGCCTGGGTGAATGCTGCGTTACTTACATGCTTACAGACGAATTCCACGTCTCCTTTCCGCAAGGCATCTGGGGAAATCAAGGGCTCCTTGCCCTCCACAAGGCATCTGGGGCACGCGATTTGGCAGGGCACGCATCCGGGATGCTGAGCAGCAACCTCCGTGGTAGATGCGGCTCTGTGGAAGAGAGAGAGGATGGCGGTGCCTTCCTCTGCCCCTTCACCAGAGGAATAATGTCACCCTGCAAGTCGGCAGCACAACCGCACAGGTCAAAACGCAGACCCGGCATGCCCGGACATACATACCCCCACGGGGACGGGCTCCAGCGGCACCGAGGGCACCCTCCCTTCCTCACCGCCGTGGCGAAACGGTCACCCGCTGTCCTTCGGGGATGGGTCCCCTCTCCTCTCCCCGCTGGGCCACCCCCGCCTCGCCCCCCTGCCTCAGGAGGCGGCCAGGCCTCTGGGGAGAGGCAGCGACATGGAGGGGCTGTGGCAGGCGGCAAGGGAGGCCCTGGCCCCGTGGGCAGGGAGGCTCCCCGGGCCCCAGCCGTGCCTCCCGGGGTGGGTGGCTGAGGAGGGGAGCCCGGGAAAGGGTGAGGCGTGAGGAGAAGGGCGGCCGGGGAGGAGAGGGAGCCGCCCTGCCACCTTTTCCTCAGAGCCGACCTCCCCAACATGGCGGCCTCGCCCACCCGTCTCTTTCCAACATGGCGGCGGGGCGGTGCGCGTGCCGCTGGCGAGACCCTCCAAACATGGCGGCGCCCGCCGGCACAGACAGGCCGCGGGGCAGCGGCGGGGGGCGGAGGCCTGACCTTCCCATCATGGCGGGCCCGTCACGTGACCCCCGCGCCCCGCCCCTCGCTGTGGTCATGTGACGCGGGGCCGGCCGGCGCCTGCGCAGTGCGGTCTCCGCCGCGGCCGGAGCGGCGGCGGTGGCGGAGGGGAGGGAAGATGGCGGCGCCGGTTCCAGCCGTCACCCGGGCGACGCGGCGGCCCCGGCAGCCCTGAGGGCCCGGCCGCAGCCGCGGCGGGCGCTGGCCGGCGGCAGGTGAGCTGGCCCCGCGGTGCGGCTCCGCCGGGGCGGGGAAGGAGGGGAGCGGCGGCGGGCAGCGCCCCTTCCCCCCGGGGAGCGGGGCGGTGGCGGCGGGCCCGGCCCGCCGGGCTCCTCAGGGCGGGACAGGCCTCGCCTGGAGGGAACCCCCCATTTGGGGGCTTGAGCCTGTCTTTTCCCCTTCCTTACCTCTTTTTGGGGGGTCCCCATTGAGCGCAGAGCCCCCCCGGGGTGTTGGAGCCCCCCCCTGAAGGCTGCTTGTCCCTGGGTGGGGGCAGGCCCCTTCCCTGCCCGCCCAGGGCAGCTGCAACCCCGGGGAGGAAAGAAAAAGCAGCCCCGGGGCCTTCCTCAGCGCCAGGGATGGGCAAAACCTGCCTTCCCCCCCCCCCCCCCCCAAACACCAGTTTTCCCCCCCAAAACCTCAGTTTTCCCCAAAAATCAGTGTTGGCGTTGGGCAATGCCAAGGCGCAGGCTGGCAGGGTGGGGAGGGGATGGGTGCTGCTGGCTGCGGGGTGCTGTGGCTGCCCCAAAGGCTCACGTCTCCCTACGTGTGAAAACAAAGGTGAGGCTCAGTCTCCGGTTATTCTCCAAATAAGTCCGTGCGAATCCGCATCTCGACTCGCATCCGCCTTCCTGCCTCGCATGCTGCTCACCCTATGTGTGTGTGTGTGTACATATATATTTGTTTTGGTCTTGAAAGCGTTGTATTAAATCAGTAGCGGTGGCAAGCTTGGTATTTATCAGCCCAGCAGGGTTTGGGGTGTTACTCCCCATTGTCTTCGCTGATAATCTCTTGTCGGTGGTTTGATAATGGCTTTATTTATTATTATTTTTTTGTCACGACGGGGCTGGGGCTGAGCAGACACTGCAGGGGCTCGTCTCGATGCGCGGGTCTCGCTGGGATTATCTCATGCTGCCTGCAAGATGCTGGCCAGACCTCTCCGAGGTGAAGTGTCTCTCTCCAAGCCTCTTTGGGTTTTCAGATCGGGCAGGGCATTTCTTAGGAGCTACGAGTGCAGGAGCAGAGCCTCGATATCTTGCTCTTAATAACCTAAACTCTAATTAATGCTCGAAGGAAGAACAAAAGAGAAGTCATGCAAACTGAAATGCTTGCCTGCAGTATGGTGAATCAGTTCGTTACGGGGGGACTGTGTTCTGTTTGTAAGATAACCCGGTTGATCGCCGGGGATGTCATTTGTATTAAAATGGCTTTAATTATCACTGGTGAGACAGGCTCATGCTGTAGATCAGCAGCTGGAAGTCTTCCCCTTTACTAAAGGGGACAGGAGTTAAAATAAATTACACTTGAGATGCTGCTGACCTAAATTCGTAACCTGGGTGTAACGATGTCTTTACCCACCCTGCCCTTCAAGAGCAAAGGAGCCCAAAGCCTGAATCGATCCGCTGCCTCGCAGGTGGCCTCGTGAAGCCCCAAATCGGTGATGACACTGCAGTGTCCTAACAAACTGCTTTATATCGCGGTGCAGCGGTCACAGCCCGGGCCCGGCCCTTCTAGAGAGCCAAATCTCTGAGCTGGATGTTAATTGAAGAGTTGAGAGACTTGCTGTTATTTCTGTAGCCCTGTGTGTTCCCACCACCATCTCTCTTTCCTTTTCCTTACGCTGATGCCGGAGAAAGGCCGAATACCGGTGGCTTTCCCTTAGGTTGTGTCCCTCAGGATTGCCTGGGGTCGGTCTTTCCCTGGTGTCAGAATTTGGAGAGAGGAGAGCAAGATCCTGGGCAGGATTCCGGGCTGTTTTCAATGATGCCTGTCTTGCAGAGGGAGAAATTGCGGTTGTTACTGCATCGGGTTCAGTCCTGTTCATCGGGGTTTTTGTATCTGCATGCTTCTAGCAGAAGCAGAATCGCATCCAGCGGTTGTTTTCGCATAGCGAAGATGTTTGTGCGTGTTTTTCCTGCTGTGTTACCTGGTATTTTAACTGACGGGTGACTCCGCCCAAGCAGCATTTTTTCTACGGTGGCAAGTGAAATGCTCGGGTTTGAAAGGCACTGTACAGTTTTAATATTGCACTGGTTTACAAACCCGCTCTGGTTTACTCTCGTGGACTTTTAAAGGCAGTACGTGTAATTTTAAATTTTCATTTGAGTTTACTACAGTCTTTAGTCTCTGGGACTCAAATTTTTTCTGTGTTTGGCTGTCGGAGAAGCCCTAGAAGAAATCTCGCCTGCAGAACAAATGTTATTGTCCTGCCTGTGGTTGGTATAAAGATCGGGATGGTTTATTGCCGCGGTTGAATGTGTGCTACCTTTGACTTGGGGATTTCAAGGCACTGGTATCGCTCGCTGCTGCGTCAGGCACCTTTTGGAGGGGGTTGTTTGTTCCCAAGGATAGTGGGGATGCGCTCGACTGTCCTGTCCTTAATCTCAGGAAATTTCATGTATGTAATCTTCATGTTTAACAGAAGGAGTGACACCAGCTGCAGCTTTGGAGTGGGAGGATGGGGATGGTCTGTTCTCCCTGTGTTCCCAGCACACGACTGATTTGTACAGGTTTGTTTTCTGGGCTTTGAAGAGGTGTTTGGTTTCGGTGCAGCCGGCTTTGCCCACTGCCGATTCCGGCCGCTTCCACAGGATGTGAGTGAGTGCTGCTGGAAAAGGCTTCCCACTTTCTGTGTAAACAGAGCTGTGCCTCTGAGGGAAGTTATTTTTCCCTGTGTATTTAGTCATGGCAGGCTTTGTTGTAAAACATTGATTCGGGCTTTGTCCGAACAAATTTTCTTAAGGTTGAATGTAAATTAAGCTTCAAGCCCTTGGCTTTTGAAATGCAGCATCGCGCGGGGATGTCTGCAGGGGCTTATAAAAGGTGTTAGAGCCAGAGCTAGGCTCAGTTTCGGTCCAAATCTAGATAAAAGCCTGTGAAAAGAGGAGTCTGGTGGCCCTGATAATGTGCTCAATGGGCGTTTTCCTAGGTAAAAGCTCCTTTTGGAGTGTGTTTTCTGACCTGAGTGGGACTGTCTGCAGTCGGTGACATCCCCGCGAGATGCATCAGGGTATCTGGGCTGTGCTGCCATTAACAGCGAATGCAGCTTTTTGATGTAGTTTAGAAATTCAGGTCAAAATCCCCTTTGAACTCGCTTGTGTCTTAGATTAAAGGAGAGCGGGGTGACACATCCGCATCGAAAATTGTGGCTTGTGTTGAGCAAGGTGCAGAAAACATGGATCTTGCCTTCAGGAACTTGCTATTTCAAGAGCTGCAAATGTTCTCCTAGAGCTTTGGTTAATTCACGTCGGACCATGCTGTGGACTGCATTTGCTTCCCCATTTCTATGGCAACTTTTAAAATATTTATCTTTGCTAGCCCAACACCTACTGAAACATCTGTGACTGAAAACGTTCATTTCCCCCCCTACTTAATATAGTTCAGGCAACAGTGATTTGCAGCTCGAACGTGCCGTACCTCTTCATGTGTTTTGGACTCATTTTGAAACACTCATCTGGCTTATTTTGTTCTGTGTCTGTACAAATTTTGCAATAATGTGGGCTTTTGAAGGCTTAAGGTAAGTTGGTAGAGCTCCTTGAACTTATTTGGGGCTTCTCGTTAGGTTAATATCGATGTGCTGTGGTAATGCTCCCTTCCGCCACTGGTCTTGTCAAACCTCAGCTCGGTGGTGATGGCCCCGTTGGCGCTTTGAGATGCATTTAAGGTTTCCACGGCAAGTCGTGTTTGGTGAAAAGCTGCTTTTATTTCAGTTGGTTGTGAAGGGACGATGTTAGGAGGTGTCCTGCTGCCGGGTTGCCTCGTACTAGAGGTGTAAAAGCAAGGGGCTGTTGCTGAATGCTGTAAATCATTCCCAAAAATACATTATAACCTTAGCAAAATCCAAATTTTGTGATATATGTTCTGCCTAACCAAAGCTCCCTGTGAAGCAGCAGAATTTATTGCTCTCACCTTTACCAACTGCACAGTCTGTCAGCAAGTGACACATTTCAACGGGCAAAAGATCATCTCTGGTTTCCTGAGTGATTTCAGGTTTTCAGGATAAAAAGCAGCTCATAAATGTAAAAATCTTGCTGTTAAGTCGGGGTGACTGCGGGAAGAAACTGTCCATCCCAAAACTAATTACATCAGGCAATCCATGATGCGTATTAATCGTTACGGCTGGCTTTTTGTCGTGCCGGAGAGCCTGCAGTGGTGCGAGTGATTTATCCGCACCTGAAGGATCACGAGCGCCTTGGGTGCAGGTATCCTCACGGTGAGCTTCCAGGGGAGGGGGCCGAGCGTGTACGGGGTATCAAGCCTATTAAAAAAAAAAAAAGCATAGTTCTGCAAAAGTCAAACATTTCGGTGACCCTCTGGTTTTTCTTGTCACCGGTATCAGATGCGAATCGGATCCTTTTGCCAGCACATGAAGGCGTCTGCCCCAAACACCTTAAACAAGAAAACCAAATAGCAGCTACTTCTGTACCATTGTTGTCGCATCCATTCTGCAATTATTTAGTTCAATTCCTCTGTTGAGCAGCCACCTTTAATCTGTCCTGTTGAATGCATGCTCTTCCTGTATTTGTTTTTAGGCCGGCTGTTTTCTTTCCCCGTCACAACTGCTGCTGGGGACGCCTGCAAATCTCCTGGACCTTCAGGTTTCGGAGCAGCGGTGACCCATTCCGCAGACACGGATGCGCGTTGCGGCTCGGGAGGGGACGAGTGGGACGCTTTAGCCTGCTCTGAACCCGAGTCTTGGATGCTGTGAAATCCTGAGGTTTCATAATACGTGATAATACGTGGTTTGCCGTGCGCTCGTGCTCGGTATGATGCCAGGCTGTGCTGCTCAGTGGGAAAGGGGTGCTCGCTGGGGTGGCAGGAGCGCTCTCGTTTGGGATGTTAACGAAGGGAGATCTTGGGCTGCTGGGGGAAGCTGAGTTTTTGTTTAAGAGGTAGGGATGAATTTGAAATTAGCACAATTTCCCTGAATTTTTATTTGCTTATTGACATAATGTGGATTTCACTTCCTTTTTTTTTTTTTTTTTTTTTTTTGTCTTCTCTTTCTTAGTATTTAATACCTAGTATTTTTAAGCCTCACAAAACAGCTAGACTTAAGATACGGCATAGAGGATAGAAAAATAACCCTTGCTTTTCTCAGCGGTGATGCATCCCTAACTTGCGGTGCTTTTGCTCCTCGGTGCATTGCCTTTTTCATTAGCTGGGGAATAAAAAAAAATCCTATTAAAAAAAAAGGAAGGCAAATCCTCAAAAGGTGTGGAAACAGCAGCAAATCCTCATCCAGCCTGCTGGGTGGGTCAAACTCTAGCTCTCGGGAAATCTCTTTTAAATGGAATTGCTGGGTTGTATTTTCCTGTAGGTGGCTCAGTTGCTTGCGAGGTCTGCTTGGTGGTGTTGCTGGTGCCGTTTGCAACCCCTCGCGCCGCGGTGCCTGGGTTTTCCCTGTGGCTTTAGCCCTATTTCTTTGTCCTTTAAAGCCATGGTGTCGGAGGGGACGCAGAGCAGTCCTTCCTGTTTTATAATAATAGGCTTGCGATCGCCGCCACCCTACGGGCTGTTTTGCACGCTCGTATCGCCAAAGAGGAAAGTATTTATCCTTCCCTTCCCATCTGCTTTACCTGCTGAAGGGTTTAAAGGAATCCTCTGTTGCTCACTTTAAATGACTCTGCTCTTTGCTGGGAGATGGTTGGGCTTTTCCCACGCCAAGATGCCGGCTTACGGGAGAAATGTGTTTAGCAGAAGCTTTAGCGCCGGGAAAAGAGCTCTCCCGGCGCTCGCTGCCAACACCACATTGACAGTGAATAAAAGAGACACTGTCTAGACTGCCAGTCACTGAGCTAATGACGGCTCCGCGGGATTTTGAGCGATGAGAAGCCACACTGCCTCAAAGTCAGTCCCGCCTTGAAGCCGCCGTTTGCCAGGCTCTGGCGATGCCCTTTGCCGACGCGCGCGTCTCATGCTCGTGGACCCTTAGGCACCGTTCTTCTCTCCATCTGCGTTGCACGGCGTGACGAGGGGGTACGTAGTCTTATATTTGCAGAGAACGATGGGTGTTTGCCCTCCCTAGTTTATACCTCCTGCTAAAAAACCCCAGCGATGAATTCAGGCGCGTTCTGAATTGACACGCTCGAGCCTTCTGTACGGGCGTCAAGGCAAGCGCTTATGCTCTGTGCTGGCTTTTCATAAATCTTACTCTTTTCCATCACCCTTTTATGTCTTGATTAGCGTATCTTTGTTTCCAGCTCGCCCATCAAAAATAGAACAGAGCTCTTAGAATCATAGAATCATTTAGGTTGGAAAAGACCTTTAAGACCATCCAGTCCAACCATTAACCTATACTACCAAGTCCACACTAAACCAATCAAGGGTAGACTAGACTAAACCAAGTCCCGAAGTGCCACATCTACCCGTTTTTTGAACACTTTTGAACACTTAATCTTGGTGCTATTCATCTTAACTCAGGAGAGGAGGTGGCCTAATATCTTCAACGCAGGTCAGGGAGCCAGAAACCTTCAGTATTGTAATCCCGGTGCTGTTGAAGGCTTGCTTGACCTCGGCTTCTTGGTGCTTTTTGTTCCTTTACCTACAAAATGGGGTTAATTACCGCTGTGGCGCTTACGAGCCAGGCGCTGGGACACCCATCGATGCTGCGCTTTTGTAAGGTGTAAAGGTGTTTAAGGTTGCGTTGGGCAGGTACGTGCTATGTGGCCAGAGGGTTTTCTGGCCGTGTGTGTGTATATATTGCTGTAAACTCCTTTGTAAACACTATTGAGAGGGAGAAAATATTTTCTATATTGTTGCAATTGCTGTTTAGCAAACAGATCTGCCTTTAAATTCTCTTTGGTGCGATCCAGCCCTGCTCCTGGGCAATATTAGCTAGATGGTTAACTCTGTAGTTGGCAGCTTTCATCAAAGGCTTTGCACTGGGAATTACACAAACTAGTTTGGAGGTGGCATACAAATTTATTTGATGTGATTAGGCGAGTGGACATCGCAAAAACACGCTTTTAGTGTGTTAGACACACAATACTTGTTACGACTGAGCAGCTCATCTGCTAGGAGTTAAGACTGGGAGGAGAGCATTATTTGCAGTGCTCGTACGCTGATAATGTCCGTGCCGAGATGGTATTAGATATCTTGGTACCCTGCTTGCTAACAAAGATAAAAACATTGCATCAGTGAGCTGCTGCAAAGTCAGCAGTCTGCCTGAAAGCTGTGGATATCGATTTAAATTAAACCTTGGCTACCGAGCCTGCACTAATACATGGCTTTTTCCAGTGCATCCTTCTGGTTTTTGGTCTGAAAGTCAGTACCCTTGAGCTCCTCTTCAAATCAAATGTCTCGGGGCTGCTCATGACTTATATTTCTTAGTCAATAGAGGAACGTTGCGGTTTGTGAATCTCGACTGCAAAATAGCTCTGCTCTATTGCAAACACTGAATTCTTCCCCACCCCTCCCGCTTCACGTGCGTGTGCTAAGCCAAGGACCGCGTCTCGGGGGGGAAGCAGAGGCTCGAATGTGAGCGCTTGCATGACAAGCTGCTCTGCTGGTAAACCCTGACCTTGACCTAGCGTTTGCTTAACTTCATTTTCCTGAGTGCTAAAACTTCGTTCTTCGTTCCCACAACGAAACATTAAGCCTGAATTTTGCAGCAGCGTTGGAAACCTAAATCTTGACTGGTTGTCCTGCTGCTTAAAGCAACAAGAGGTTGTCTGATTTACGTGGACAGCATTGCGGTGTGGGTGTTAATGCCGATTATTTAAGTCTCTTGAAGTGCTGGTAGTTTCTGAAGGAAGTTGCGTGGAGCAGTGCGTGTCTGTCTCTTGATGGGCTTTCGCCAGGGTTGGTTTTTTTGGAAACAAGGCTTATGCGGTTTGCTTTCCCTCTCATGATAATTCCTGATCCTGTTGCCCCTGTCTACTTGACTCAACGAACGGATAAAGGTCTCGAAGATCCTGAGTTCCCCTGAGTTTCACAGGATGGGAAAGGAGAGACCCTGCTGAAGGCAAGAAAGCTCCAAATGCTGGAGACCCGAGGAGCTAGGTGGGAGGAAGAAGGTCCGACTCCCCCCCGTGCGATTGCAGCAGGCAGCAGCAGCTCGCCCGCCAGCGATGCATCGGTAGGAAATGACATTTTGCTGCTTCCCGAGCTGCCTGTTTTGCTGGCTGAGCTGGAGGAGGTGGATGTGATCCAGGGCTTTCCCGGCCAAGGAAGTCGTGTGCCGGGTCGGACTCTGACACTTGCTGCGGGTTGCTTTCCTGTGGCAGTGTTTGCTTGACACGTGGGCACCTCGGGGACTGCGGTTTCCTCCGTGTGGGCAGCAGTTTAGTGGGAATTGTGCTGGGAGCAGCTGTTTGGATTCATCGGGTTACGCCATGCAAAGAAAGGAGTTTATTTTAAAAAAATAAATAAATAATCGCAACCACACAGAATAAGCATCTCACGCAGTCTGTTAAAAAATCAGGAATGAAGTCACCCAGCATGTTTGGGTACCTCCTAGTTTCATTAGCAAACCCTTCTTCAGGATGTTTCCATGCTTTACATCTAATTATTTTGCCTGCGTAGGTTTTCTGGGCTGTTTGGACGTAGAAATGGGCATTGGGCTGTATGGAAATGTAAATACAGAAACGGTGTTTCTGAGTTGTGTTTTCAGACTTAGTTTTCATACAGTCAAAACTAGACTGGTTTTTGGATCAGTAGCATGTGTTTTCCTTGTGGTTCAGCTGTAAATTTGCCTTCGTTTGCCCGAAACCTTTATACAGATTAACCAATTTTAGTGGCTTTGGTAGGTTTAAGAGATGTCCATAGAAACTAAGCAGTGCTGTGTCATTTTTACAGGCTTAATTAATTTAACTGCAGCTTTCCAACTGCTGCCCATGAGCTCCAGACCTGCTGCGCTATCTTAACGAAGGAGGGAGGTGACAATTATTTCCAGGATCTGCCGTTGTGTGTTCGCTTGGTGTTATCGAGCAGGAGTTCTTGCTGATGAATCATCGCAGGCAGGTTTGGATAGGTACAGAAAATCACATCGGATGTTTCCATCTAGACAGCCGCTCTGCAAACTGTTTATCCTCCGACGGCGTATGTTACAACAGGAGAAGCATCTGCGGATTTTCTTGTAAAATCCTCTATTTTTCAAGTCTCAAAGCCTTTTATTTGCTTGTTTAGGGATCATTCTTTTCTGGCTAGCATGCGGTTTTGCCTTCATTTTGAAATGAATCATGATTATTTGTTTTGCTAGAAAAAGCTCAGGCAAGAATAATTTTAATTAGCGGCTTGCAGGGAGCCGGTAGAGGGAGCGTGTGAGCCCGAAATACTGCTTATTTACATCCTTACAAAATTTAGGGTGATTTCAGTCAAGGGGATGGATCGCAAGAGCAAACCTAGATACAGCCCAGCCAATTATTGCACCCGAGCAGAACAGTTTGCAAAATGGGCCAAATTTGGGTCTGAGTTACTGGAATGACCCTTTCTGTGTTCGGAGAACCCCAGCCAGGCTTGATACTCAGACTTGTTAATTTTCGGCTTGGTTGGAAGGATGTAACGTCGTTGAGCGGTTGCTGAGATTTTGGAGTTGGAGGCGTGCACGTGGAGGCTTGGAATTTTTGTCAGGGAAACCCGTAGAGCGTGGTGCCCCGTGTATAGAAGCCTGGCCCACCCAGATCACCTTTTTAGCCTGAGGATAAATGTATTTA
The DNA here is from genome assembly GCF_030463565.1 of Pelecanus crispus. Taxonomy (NCBI): domain Eukaryota; kingdom Metazoa; phylum Chordata; class Aves; order Pelecaniformes; family Pelecanidae; genus Pelecanus; species Pelecanus crispus. The sequence goes on along the minus strand of NC_134657.1, from coordinate 2,367,936 downwards.
ATGCCCAGTGTGATTAAACTGGGGGCTTGCTGGCCAACAGCATGTGTGTGAGCTCAAGCAGTAAAACAGACTTATTTACAAATAAGTAAAACAGCTTCTTCTGTGGTGTTAGTGCTTATCAAGCCAGGTTTCGACGGGTTTTAAACAACTTTAGCTGTTTTAAGGGTAATAACACTGTCAAAAGAAACTAGAAAGTCTCCAAATCCCATTTCTTACGGATGCGTTTGGGCGGGTTTTGGTGGATGCTGGAGATCTCAGCTTGTTTAGCGGCGTTCTGCAGGGATATCTGGAGATGGTCTTGGTGCCTTCGCTTTTTGGTCTTGTTCTTCATTTGTTAATATTTTATTAAGCTTTTAGGCCAGTCCTGAGGTTTTGTCCTGTTCATTCCATTAACAAATTCGAATGACAGATTTTGCTATCTACACCTGAAGTGTGGTGTCATTAAACTCTGCTATTTCCTCTTGTTCTCATGAACCGTACCCTAATGACGAGTACATAAAACGTGTGCTGCCTAGGTTTGTATTACTATAAGAAACCCAGAATAAACCTCAAATTTTCTTTCTCATTTTCAGTGCTTTAATTTTGTAGGAAGATAGATTAGGCAGAATTTATTTTTAGGTTGCTGTTTGCACAATAAATCTTGCTGCATAATGTTGTATTACTACTTTTTTTTTTTTCTGAAAGCTTAGAATAAAAATGAGCAGGAATTTGGAATAGCTGAGGATCAGCTTGTCATCGTCGGGGTGGGAGGGATTCCCGGTAGCTCTAAACCTTTTTATTACAATAATATCAATTAAAATTCATGTGTAATCATGCTGTTTCATTACAGTATGGTGCAGGTTATATGGCATTGTAAAATGAAGTCACGTAATTTTGAAATTGTCTCTGGAGTCTCTATAAATGTACTGGTTTAACAGGCAAAACACACGGCAGGGAGGTAGTACTGGAAGTTATATATTTGAATTTTCAAACTTGCGGATGGAATTTAGGAAACGTTTATTTTCATGGGTGAAGCTAGGTCTTAAATGAAAGGGAAAAAAAAAAAAAGCACAATTTCCTGTTGAGAGGCAGCTAAAGGGAAAAGCTTTGCTTCAAAGAACTTGTAATTGCCTGTTTTGCAGGGATAAGAAGAAAAGCGTGCTGCAGGTGTCCCCGAGGTCTTGCTCGTTCGTCTGGGCGCAATGCTCGATGGCAGTGCAGACAGGATATTGCTCATCGTTCAGTTTCCCAGAGGCTTTGTTTTCTTTTTTTGACTAAAACCTGCTTTTTTTCCGTTGTTGAACTCGTCTAGCAGTTGATTTTCAAATGGGTCGGCTCTAACTGGTGCAAGTTTTGGAGGACTGGAAACGTTGTCTTATTTAACGGTGTTTATCCCAACCCCGAATCCCTTGGCTTCCACGGACCTTTTGTTCCTTGTGCCATTGCTTTCATAAAATAGCATGCTTCTACCTAGGAAATAGTGCTTTATTTTTCCTCTTACATCACTAGAAAAGGGCTCGGGGCTTCTGTAGGGCAACTGGTAGTAGCAAAAGCCGAACTGGAGGGGAGAAAGCTGCCATTGATTGCACGGCTGCACGAGACAAACAATAAAATATTATGCAAAAATAATCTTTTCCAATACAGACAGGAATTTTTTTTTCCAAGGAAAGCAGCCTAAGACTTACTATTAAATGTGTCTGTCTGATGGAATAGGCACTTTTTTTTTAATCTGGGTAAGAGAATAAGCCTAAAAGGTCTAAATGTCTCCATAAATGCTACCGTGCCGTGCCAGTGGGGCTGTTGACAAGCAGAATAAGCGGTTGCAATGTATGAGGAAGAGTCTGGAGTGGGTTAGAGGCAGTTGCTGTCTTCCACCCCTCAATTAACGCCAAAGCTCCTGATTGCCAAGTGCAATTAATTGTTCTGTTCTGCAGAGTCCCTTTCTCCTTCCAGCCAAAGAAGTCATCCAGCCAGGGCTGGGTCCTTTCACACACCTTTAATTTTTTTTTTTTTTTTTTTTGCCCCTGGGTGAGAACATAGCTTCTACGATTGTGTTTGGGGAGAGAATTTTTTGTGGCATGTGAAAATGAGCATTCCCTTATGACTAATGTGCTCTGACTCAGTACTATTACACGGCCTCTTATTTTCATTCAAGAACTTTCCCTTGGAGGCTTTTTTCCCCTAAAATCTGTTGACTTTTTTTTAAAAAAAAAAAAAAAAAAAGCGCCAGGTCAAAAACCCTGCGGGTCCAAGAGCTTCTTAAAGCAGCCGAGAGTTGCGGAGAAGAGGAGGTAGTTCGGGATGGGAACCGCTGATGCCACCCACGCCTGTAAATTGGGGTCCATGGAACCAGGAGAGATGCCTGCAGGTAGGAAAACCTTCTTGGGTCGAGAGGCATTTTGCAGGAGCAGGCTGCTGGCTGCCTGACGGCGCTACCGGGCTTCGAGAAGCGCTGAAACCCGGTGGTTTCTTTTTGCCTGCATTTAATATTTTTCATCTGTTTGTTCCACTGCAGCGGATAATTACTGTAGCAGAATAAACAGCAGGCTCTTAAATAATTTCAGGAGGAGAGAAAGGGGAAAATTGAAGTGCTCTGAAAGGAGGAAAAGAGTTATAAAATGTTTTGCCAACTGGCAGAGACACAGCTTTTAGGAAGGGCCAGGCAAATTTGATCACCACTGGCAGAGCTCTGTTTCGATTGCCCTTCTAGCATTTCTTTACGTGTTATTTTAAGCAGCTGCGATTCCACCTTGGTAGGGCTTTAGGCTAATTTCTGAATGCCGTAAAACATATTCTGCTGCTGGAATATAAAGGCACTTCTCTGGGACCAGGAGGGCTGTACGGGTGCAAAATATAATATGATGCTTCAAGGGGCTCGTGTTGGCCTTCACAGCGATCGATCCGAGCAGAATGGGGCTCCTGGATCCGTCCCGGCAAGTTAATTGAATTGCATGTACTTTTGGACGAGACATGACTGCTTAAATCCCTTCACTGCGGCTTTTTGAGTGCTCGGAGATTAATTTTAGCCCGTGTACAAACTGAAGCCCAGCTCCATGCAAGCAGAGAGCACCTGGAGAGCCAGGATGAGTGAGAAAGCACCTACTGCATTCCCCCCCAAATGCAAATGGGACAGAAACACTCTGTTCTGCTCTTCAAAAAAACTAGTAAAAACACTGGCACGGGATTTCCTCCCGTGGATCTGCTGAATAATTGCTAATAGGAGCTGGCTGGGATGCTTTAGTCTTACCAATTGCCTGGGTTTCTTCTTCCTTTTTTGATGTCGGAGCAGGGTTACAGGACAGGGCTTTTGCTGCTTTGCAGTCCGGGGGTGGTTATTCCCAGCCCACTGTTCCTGTGCCATAAGAGCAAAATCTGTATCCATGGCAGGTCAAGCTTGAAGGGTTATTTTGACGGCGACTTGTCTTTTGGGAGTTGAGTTTATTGCTAGTCTTGTTTTTCCTTAAGAAAAATAACCCAGCGTGGGTGTGAAAGCTTGGGAGGATGGTTATTTCTTACGCGGGAACATTTAGAAACTGAGGATCTAGCAAAGTAGATACATCTGAATATTTACAATATTATCAAGTGGTCTGGGGAGACCAGACAGCGCTCGGTGCGGCCTCTCCATCCCCAGATCTGCACGAGCATTGAGGCGTCGAGGGGTTTCCCTGCTCCTCCTGCCTTTTTAAAATTGGCCTTAGAGATGCTTTTCTAACCCCCAGGCTGGTTTGCCCCTGTGATTAACTTGCTGTGTTGTGGTGTTCCCAAGCCTGCTCCGGAGGATCGAAATTGGGATTTAATAACTGGAAAAAACCCCTTGCTAGCCGGACATTCGTGCCTGCACTTCTCATCTGACTTCCTCCAGCAGGTTTTGGACATTATTTAAAGGGTAAATAAAAGCTGTTGGGAAACATAATCTTTGCTTTTAAACCTTAATAACACAACAGATGTCTTGTGTGAACCTGTCGAGCCGAGGCTTATGTTCAGTGTTGTCACCCGCAGGTGTTCCATTGTACCTGATCTGGATGCAAATGCACTTCTGTTCGCTTTCCTAGCACGCTTTTAGGGTGTGAAACGCCTTCTGCTCCACCTGGGCAGATGTGCTGCTCTGTTTTCCCGAGCTGTGAGATAGGGACCGACCCTCTTTCCCCCGACCTCCCCGGCTCGAGCGAAACCGCATCCCAAGGTCGGAGTACCGGCAGCCTTTGGCTTCCTGCCATGCTGTGTCAAGATGGAAATCAGCACATAACGCGTGACGATAGATGTTTTTGCTTGGGAAAGACCCAACCCTCTGTTCTTTAGTTATTTTTTTTAGTGCAGCTCTGTTTTTGGTTTGGGTTTGGGTTTTTTTTTTTTCAGTTTTCCATTTTTGATCTTTGGGAATTTGTGCATTATCTGCTGCGTAATGCAGTTTGCTGGCAGCAGCAGCGCTTGTGTCAAAGCATTTGGGTTTCAGCCTTTCTCTGTCATAACATTGACTCTAAGAAGGATTTCCGACATGGGAAAACGTGCGGAGCATCTGTTAAGATGATAACTGTAAGTTTAATTTTGACGTAGTTTCTGCTGCAGATTGACAGCCCCTAGGATTTTCTGAAGCTGCTTCATTGGGGAACCTGACAAAACTGGAGAGTAATGCTGTCAACCGTAATTTTTCTGAGCATGAATTAGTTGTCATGGCAAGCTTTTCTGCTCCGCGTCTCCACCGTCTGCTATTCCCATGGCTCTTTGGCTTGGTGTATGCCGGGATGGGAAAACCCTGCGTTGAGCTGGGGAAGACTGCATCACTGGAAGCTTGTGGCAGCTTATAGAATAGAATTCTATTCTATAAGCTTAGTTTATTCCTGATAGCTAGGTAACTTAAAATTCTTTCCAGCCATTTTTTTCTGCAATACTGAGAGTTTGGTAAAAATAAAATACTCTAGTTTAAGACCAACACGGTGCAAGCTACTTGTATTTAAATATATTGGGCAAGAAGCTGTGTCTTGTCTTTCGTCTTGAGGAGCGGGTTTGCTTCCTGGGCTTGCTGCAGGTGGGATTTGTCCCACGGACTGTGTTGATCTGCATCCCATCGTCCCAGGTGATCTGGGACCTGGGGATGGCTGGGCAGCCTCTGCCTCGTGGAGTTGGGAGAAGCTCAGGCTGAGTGACGTTAAGAGCTGAGAGCTTGTCCTGTTTTGGGTCCTTTTTAGAACCTGCTGTGCTAGGAAAAGATAGGAAGGTGATCTGTGATTGCAGTTCCTGGAAAAGAAAGTCCATGTGGTGTCCTCATGAGCTGTTGTTTTGGTTTGAGCTATCAATGCAGCCACAGAGCGGTTGCATCCCTTGGTCTTCACCCAGTGATGCTGGAAGGGAAAACTATCGCCGTTCTCCCCAAAACAGGTCGGCTGCTTCCTAGGAAATAAGGTCCAGGGATTTATTTTGCAGCAGCGGGCATGGGTTTAACTGCACACCATGCCAACTGGCCAAATGGGAGACAGCCGCTTGTTAAGATGGATTTATTTCACGATGTATTTCTGTCATCGGTATGTTACCTTATACTTAAGATGCTCTGAATAGCTGGAGATACGGTATTTGATATGCCAGCCTTTCATCAGCAGTAAATCCTGTGGGGGTTTTTCTCTTCTCACCTACTGTCAGTAAGCAACTGCGTGCAAGTACTTAATGAAAAAAAAATTAAAAGGGGGGTTGTTAGGGGAGAATGGGATAGGGATTTTTTTCCCCCTCCCCTGCGTGCTGCTGAGAAGTTGCATGGGGTAAAGCAGGCTCGCTGGCAAAACTGGTTTCGCAGAGGAGGAGGGGCTGCAAAGCTGTCGTTTCCATCCTGTCTCGCCTTGGGTTGCTCTCGATTCCGTGGGGATCCCTTTCCCCATCGCTGCCCGGCCCCGCTGTGCAAACCAGCTGGGGCCACCAGCGCGGCAGCGTGATGCCTTCTGCCCGGCGAGGGAGCAGGGCTTCCAGGGGCTGCCGTTCCTCCAGAGAGTTTATATTTTTTCCTCTCTCTGGTACTGTTTGTAGGCAATGATAGGGCTGAGAGATGAAGTGGCCTGGGAAAATGCTGCACCAATAGAGAGCAGCTTGTTCCTAAACCACATGCAGCCTGCTTCACAGCTTTGCAAAAACCACGTCCTCGACTTGGAGTTTGCAGGCGTAGAGCTTGATGACCTTTGGTGTAACGTGCAGGGCTTGCAGATGCATTTCTGATGCTGTTAATTTTCTGTGACCTTAGTGGTTTTTTTTTCCTTTTCCTTTTTCCCCCCTGTGAAGCTGTGAAGTGGAATGCCATGGCCAGTTCCTCGGACAGTGAAGATGATGGTTTCATGGCCGTGGATCCAGAAGACGCTGTGGTCGAAGGGACAATGGAGCAAGATGATGAGCCGCACGCTGAGCTGGAGGTCGAGGAGACCAGACATAACAGATCAATGTTGGAGCTCCCAGAAGAGGTTTTGGAATATATCCTCTCCTTCCTTTCGCCCTATCAGGAGCACAAGACTGCTGCCCTTGTCTGCAAACAGTGGTATCGACTAATCAAAGGTACAAACAGCTGTACTGAGAGTGCATTTTTTTTAATTGCAGGAACACAGATTCATATCCCAGCTGCTCTTTGCTTTGCTTTAGCCTCGCCTGTTGTTTTCCCCTCAAACTCAGAAATTTGCCTTCTGCAAAATGCCGGAAAAATAGCTACAGCCGTTGGGTTGCTTGCTTTGCTGAAAGGATTGCCAATAAAGGCGCAGAATTGAGCCCCTCAGCCTCTTTTGTAGTTTAAAAGAGCGAAACCCCAAAACCTCCATGACAGAGCAGCTCGCTTACGTTGCTTTTAAATGCTCCCTGTGCACTGCTGACGTGCAGCGCTGTTGACCTTGCATTCAGGCTTCCTCTCCACCACACAGCAGTCCCCCGTTGCCAGCGTCCCATGTCTAATGTGGCTGTAATTGTGCTTCGTTTGTGTCTTGCTCAGTAATTAACGTTCCCAAAGCTTACGCTTTCGGCTGGGAACGAAACCACGTCTGGTTCTTACAGCTCTGCTGAAGATAAGAGGTATATAAAATCAACATTAATATAGATCTACATATTCAGACTTCCTGAAAGAGTAGCCCTGAGATACAGATACTTCACTTTGCCTCTGTGCAGCATTAATTCTGAAGCCTTGTGGGGATATTTTAATGCTAGATATAACAAATAGGTAGGTAAAGTTTGGACGAGGATACAAGCAAAGCTATCTGCTTCGGTGTTTTTTTGAATACGTTGGATGATTTCTGTTATGTTTCTGTTGGGGACGTGCGTTTTTGATTGCAAGCTTCATTAAAAAACAGGCAGTTTAAGAGGAGACCACAGTTAAATCTGTAGGAAATGAGGCACGCCGCTGCACGAGGGTAACTTGTTTCTTCTGGAAAGCGCAGAGCGGGCGTCAGGTGAGAAACGCCTTTGGCATGCGTGTGGGGTGATGTCTAATTTGTGGACTTCTCTGCACATGTGAAAGCATTGCTCAGATTCCAGGCATTTTCTGCCTTGCCCAGAGTTTTAACAGGCCGGAGGTTAAAAAAAAAAAAAATAAAAAACCAACACAGCTACTTCAGAAGCGAGCATTGCACAAAATTATTCTTTTTGCATAATTTTGGGTCAGCAGCAGCCCGCACCCATGTCAAAAGGCTTTTCAAGCGTCTGCAGCCCTTGAGTGGCTGCCTGGGCGCACTTTCTCACGCGTGCTTGTTCCTGGAGCAGCCTTAAGAGATGCAAAGGATGCAGCTGGAATGAACAAGCACCTGGTGATTCACCCCAAAAGAGACTGTGGGAAACATCCCTGGAGCGGAGGGGAGGGATGAGCAGCCCCGGGCGTAACGTGGCATTGGAGTGACTTGTCCGAGTCTCAGATCTCAGGGGGGTGAGCGGTGCTGGGCAGCCGTGCATTTTTGCGGCAATTACAGCAAAGAAAGGGAGTGTAATTGCTAACCTGCTCGCCACAAAGCAGTGAGGTCACTTGAGGTAAACGCTTGATTTGTTTTCTTCTGGCTAATTTTTCCTGTTTGTCAGGATACATCTGCTATGAAATCCTATAGTTCGGATTACATTTCCCGCATGACTCTCGGGGACCAGCTGCTTGAGAACCCTGGGCTTCATTTTCTTAAACTTCCTGCTTTATATCCCAGAGTGTGATTTCTTGCTGGAGGTGTTCCTGACACGGGGCTTTCAGTAAGCAAATCCTTGGGAAAAAATCTTGGCAGGTTGTGGCATCCTCAGTGCGAGGGCTGCTGTAGCACAGCGGGTGCCATCGAGCATCTGCTGAGCTGCTGCAGTTGTGAGCCTTCACCGGGCCCTTGTGAGCCTTCACCGGGCCCTTTTCTTTCCGCAGGGAGCAGTCTCTGGCCCCCCTCGGCACAAACACAGACACATGTACTCAATACACAGAATTAATTGCAGCTCTGGGGCAGGCCTGCTCCGCAGAGGAGCTGTTGTCGGCCAAATCCGCACCCTCGCACGGCTAAGAAGGGATATTTTCACCTAAGGCGCACTGACTTTTCTCACCGATGTCTCCTCTCGTATTTATTTTAGATTCCTGTGCAGCAGCCGCATGCGTGCTCTTAAAAATTCATTATTGTATGTTATTTGTCCTCAAAGGTCCATTAAGGGAGGGCAGCTGCTTCTCTGGGGGTGTGACTAGGGGACAGAGGCTGGCGTTGCGGCAGGGGAGGCTGAAGAACAGCTCCGCAAAGGCATCGCACGTGCTTACCTTCCACAAAAGCTTTGCTTTCCCAAGCTAGAGCTGACAGATATCGGAAATGTAGTGAATCCGTTCAGTGAACACTGCTGATTTTCCACATTTGCGGAGTCCCTATTCTTTATTCTCTTTAATCCTCTGAATTTCCACCACTGTATTTATAATCTAAATACAGGGATTCTTCATAATTGCTGTCACGCTGCTTGTGCAACTGTGCAGGCATGGTTTGCTCCTAACATGCTCCAAATTTTGCTGACGTCTTGTTTTTCCCTAGGTGTGGCCCATCAGTGTTATCACGGCTTTATCAAAGCCGTGCAAGAAGGAAATATTCAGTGGGAGAGTCGCACTTACCCCTACCCTGGCACCCCCATCACGCAACGCTTCTCGCACAGTAAGTAGCTGCTGGGAAAGGCTCTGCTCGCCCCTCTTCAGCTCTGATTTGCAGTGGAAAGCTGTAACGAGGGGTTTGCGCTGTGTCACTTGGGATCTAGCAGCACCATACGTGCCTGTCGCTGCGGCAGAGTTTCGACCGGTTGGTGTAACATGCGGCTCTGCCAACGCAAGCGCTTTGCACAAGAATAGGGATTCGGGAGCTGCTTGTCAGTGGTTATTGGCTCGTTGCTCTTAGGAAATGTTAATGGAGCTAGGGTGGGACTTTTGCTTTCTGGTTTTGCAAATTTTACACGCCGGCTTCCTTCCACAGTTCCCCTTCGAGTCTGAGCTTTGTGTCCCCTTCAATAGAAACCTCACTGAGCCACTAGACTCGAGTTCGTTACCATCAAAGCCAATGAGTTTGCATACCTGCAGCACTCGGAGCTGTACGCTGGCTGCTTTTACAGCAGATCACCTTCCACATCTGTGAGTAATACAATTTGGAGGAGGCTGAGTGTGGCTTGCTTCAAAATAAAGTGCAGAGCTGCACGTGAGAAGCATTGAGGTAAGCGTCTTTGCTGATAGAAGGAAGCAATTCGGTCCACAACGCCGCTTAACATATGGGTGAATTTTTTTGCCCTGCTTCCAAGTTTCTGGAGGAGAACAGAAAAAGCATTCCCATTGAGGGAAAGATACTTAAATAAAACTTGTTATTTGGACTGCAATAGCATCAAGCTGCCTCAGCCTGCTCTGCCAGGCGATGTAGTCAAATATGACAAAAATTCAGTCCTTGTGGCTTCGTCAATGGGTCTGAGCCCTCCGGGAGGCGGTTCTTCCAGGGAGGAATTTTCATTTTTCTAAAGGTAAATAAACATGGTGTAAGCCGTGCGATTCCAAGAGCAAGCAAGCATAAAATTTTCCTATTCCCAAGTAACAATTTAGGAAGCAACCGATGCACAGCCTTCTGCCAAGACAAGTCCAGGAGACGCTGCAGGAAGCTCTGGTGAAGTCATTGTGCCCTCCAAAGTTTTCCTTGTCCTCCTAAAGAATAAAAAAGGCACCGTTTATAGCTTGTTTTTAAGTGGCCATCCTAACAAAGTGCTTATTAATGACTTGCAGATTTGCGTGTATTTTCCTCTCAATTTTTGCAGCCTCTTTGCAACTGGTGAGCTTTAAGACTAGCTAGAAATTACCTGAAAAAGGCCCAAATGTTGCACCAAAGACCCCTGTGTGCTCTTTAATTTATTCTCCTGCACGCGGGGGGCTTTCTCTGAGCGTGCCACTGTTATACTTGATCCAAAATGAGTTGTCTCACTAAAGCCACTGCCCTCAGAGCATGTAATCTGTATTAGCCTCGCTATTTGACAGTGTCCTGGCTCTGGTCAGCCCTCGGTCGCTACAGAAGTGTTATTAACGCATTTTATGCGCAGAAAGCTAATCTGGATTAACTTGTTTGCTGACTTAAAACTGATTTTTTTTTTTTTTTAAGCGGTTCTCCAGATCTGTGGTATTTGCTTTCCATACAACAAAGTGTTGCGTGTTTGCGGGTGGATTCCAATAGTAAACTGAAGCTACAAAACATTAAAAGCAAAAAATTCCAACTGAAACTCTAAACTTACGACCTAAAATACTAAGATGCAGTGAGCCGAGGTGAAGTAAGAGCAGGTTTGGGGAAGGAGGGGAGCGAGGGAGGACTCACAACCCCCTTTTTTAGGGGCGAGTGGTTTGCCAGGTTTTGTGGGAAGATGTCATCTACCAGGCACGAGTCATTTGAAGTCAACAGGTGATGGTAGCTGGCATCAAAGAAGTGGCTAGGGCTATCTCTCTTCCAGGATTTATTAGAAATATCCCAGAAGTGCTCACATGGAGCATAAAAGGACGGGCAAAAGAATTTTAAATAGTTAGAGGTCACTATGTCTTCTATCAATTCTGAAGGGAGTAATAGAAAAACTATTTGATAAGGAATAATTAATGGAAGTTACTGTCATCTCGTGGGGAGGGAGCGTTTGGCAAGGTCTTTGATCATACGACAACTGATAACAAACTTTATGGATGAGCTGTAGGTTTTCTAAAGGATTTGACTAAAGCTGCAGAACATCATACAGTATCGATAATGGTATTTTTTTTGAGATCGAAACATACAGGCTTACTGGAAGGAATACTTCATGCATAGGTTTTTGAGCTGAACACCAGGTACGATGTTTGCAGTAGTCATCTAATTCTTTTTTAGCCCTAACGCATGAACCTACAAGTATCATAGCAGGGCGATGACTCATGTGGTTAAATAACTGGCCACAATCAGAAAGCGATGTCAGAAGACGCAGGAATGCAGAAACGGAAAAAGCAGCAGAAGAATGCCAACCGTTGTGCCAGAAATATTGATCCTTTGATGGAAGAGTGACTAATTTTAAATACTGATTATTTTTTTTCCATGCAGTCTGGGGAGCATGGCACCAGCATGATGACTAATTAAAGCAATTCCATGGGTTTACCCTGAGAGGCAAGGGAGAGGTAGAAGCTGGAATGTTGTTTGTTTTACAGGATGGGCTGCTTTTCTACCGGAGCTGCGGCTCTTTATATCACCCGGCTTTGCTCAATATATCGCTGCCTTTTGGCTACACTGAGTCCCTGGATTGCAAGGAGTAGGAGAATAGTGTTTTGGAGAATAAGGAGATAGATGTGGGATATTTTTTTTTTCTTTTTTTTCCCCCAAAGACATGGAGGCAGTTACAGAGCTGACTTTTCTGAGATCTGGAGCGTTTGTATCGTGCCGTAACTTGCGGCGTAGTTGGTGTAAACATCTGTGCCAGCCAGCGGGACCGGGCGCTTTCATCTGCAGCCCTACCTCCTCGGTGCCGCCACCCTGCCAGCTGCCGTGCCAAGCGCGGTTGGGCGCGGAGAGGTTACCTCCAAAACCCAGCCCCACGTTGGAGGAAGCCGTGCCAGTGGCTCAACGTACGATGCTTGCAGCATCGGCTTGGCAGGGCCCTCCTGGGAACGCCGACACCGAGGGCTGTCAGCCTTTAGCCGCAAAGCTGCGGTGCTGTTTTGAGCTGAGGGCTGCGTAGCAATGGGGTCTCAATAGCCAAGCTGACTTTTTTCCCCCCCCTTTCTCTGATGGGGAATACGACCTTTGAACTTGGATGGGTTACTTTATTTGATGTACTTCAAGGTTTAAAAAGTCAATGCCCTTTAATTATTGCAGAGGGCATGTGTTTTGCATTCAGTTTTCCCTTCCCAGTTATCTTTATTTCGGTTATCTTGCGCTCCGGGTGAGAGTCTCTGATGCTTTGTTATGCAGCACAGAGGGGAGGCAGGAACGCGTTCAAAGCAAGCTGGCTTTGCGGTCTGTTTGGGTATCGGTGTCTTCAGGCATCAGAAATATTCATTCTCTTCATTTCCAGTTACAAAGTTATACCATCTCTGCAATGCTAAAACACTGAATTTTACTGGGACTTAAGTGTTTTTTAAAAAAAAAAAAACAAACCACCAACCTAAAAATCCATCCAGTGGTCTCCAGCTGCTTGTTTTCCAGCCAAAAAAGAGCTAAAGGCACCAGGGACTCACACCCTCCTCCCTGATTTATTCTACACCTTTGCAAGGCTGGTATAAACTGGAGTTTTCATTGTGCTTTTTTTTTTTTTCCCCTTCTAATTTTGTTTTTCCCTTCTAATTTTTTTTTTTCCCAAACTCATCTGTCTTCCTCTGCTTCAGAAGCTTTAAATGGCTTGCTAAGAAGAAGTAGGAAAGCACAGTTTAAATTATTTTGGTCTAGGATTAAAATACATGCCATGCGGACGTCATGGTGCCTGTCTGGCTGGCCTGGTTTTTAAGTCCAAATAGAGGAGAAGAATGCTGCCACCTCCCCTCAAAAATAATAAGGGAGCTGTGCTGTTGTGTGAAAGCCGCGCTTGCCAAGGGGTTGGCGTGGGGAGGAGGTGGGAGGCTCTCAACCTGTCATGGTTTAGGTAGTGATTAGATTTTTCAGGAAACTAAAACCTTTCAAGAAAGGTTAAGTAGAAAAAAAACGCAGCATTGTTTTGCGCCAGGGTTTAACTGCGTGTACTTAGGGTGCAAAGCGCTGGCTGGTGCCTTCCCGGGTGGAGGTGATGTTGCAGCCTACAAGGGTTGTTACTGTGTAAAAATGATACAGAGTCGAATCTTAAGGAGTAGAGAAAGCTCTAAAAATGCTCTTTAAATGCTCTTAATCAGTATTTCTTCCTTGACCCCATCCCAGGTAAATCCACTACTCCACTATTTATGTATCCTGCACCCCAGAGAGCGCTTGGGAGCCACGTGCCGCGGCGCGTAGGTGTGCGTCGCGCAGTTCAGCGAGGCGTGGGTTGAGATGAAGGCAGTTCAGGTGCACGTCAGGACGTCGTGTGGATGCACCCGCGGCAGAGCTGGGTGGTCTCGCCCTCCGAGCACATCCCACGTCTCCAGCTCCCCCGTTCCCGCTGTGTGGTCAGAAAAGCGCCCCGGACTTGTTGCTAAAAGCCAAGGGCGTGAGGGCCGCTGGCTTTTTCAATAGGGGATCTGCATGACAAGCCCCAGGTCAGACAATGGGACCCTCGGCAAAGGCCACCGGGCGTCATCGCGTCCCCCGCTGAGCCACGGTATTGTCTGCAGGCACGTGAATGCGCCGGGTTTACGGCATTGCGATTCATTCAGAGCAGCGAGATGAATATCACTGGTGTATGTATGGGTGGGCTGTGTTAAAGAGCTCTTTCACGCTGGAAATGCATACCTCCAGCCCGCAAAATCGGGGCTGCGGGGTTGGGTCGCTGGAAAGCAGCGATGTGCTCGTGCTGGTCTAGAGCAAAGCTGGAAGCAGGGGCTTGTTCTCGTGGGGATTTGCTCTGAATTGTTTTCTCTTGCTACCAAAAGTAGGTTATCAGCCTTTCACTCCAGATGCTCCTTTTTTAGCCTTTTTTCTTCGATCTTCTTGCTGCTGTTAAGAGGGAAAAAAAGGCCTTTATGTCTGTACAAGCTCCGGAGTAGTCCTGTGTCCCGTCAGGTCAGCTCATCTGAATCTATTTTTATTTTTTAATTGGTGAACAGCTGTGTACAACACGTGATGGAGAGAGGGAAGGAACAGTGCAACTCGCACCCCTGCCATGCGTCTACCTCCGCTTTTGCTTCAGCACGGAATAGATATTGGTGCTTTTTATCAAAGCCACCGTACTTGCGTGTGCTAATCCTTCATCTTGTCCCTTCCCTTGTGCTGCTGATTTACGATGGCACGTGGTCCTCAACCTGGAGATGCTCTGTGGAGGGGCTCCCGCATAATCACAAGCGCTTCTCATCTCCGTCTCAGCCCCAGGGCCAGATGCTGCCCTGCGCCATGGGCTCCCCGCCTGAACTTTGACTTTTCCCTCTCGCTTTTCGTGTTGGGCGATATATCGCTTGTCATCGCGAGGGCGATGACTCCTGCTCCCTCCGGGCCCCGGCTCGTACCCTTGAGTGTTCCCAGAGCATAAAACACTGTGGCTTTCCACTATGCACTGGCGCTTGTGTGCACAGATATGATTTATTGTGGGTTTTCCCCCTGCTAGACTTGATAATAAATGCTCGAGGAATCGCTGGGGAGGCCTTGCTCGTGTTGAAAGGGTTGATATTAGATTTTTATGACTTTTTTTTGAGGGCGCTTGTGCATGAAGTTGGGTTTTACAGAGAGATGCTTTGGTCCTGAGCAGGATTCAGGCAGCGAGTCGTCTTTGAGATAAGTGCGGGTGCTCCCCTGGCTGGTGCTAAGGGACTGTGCACAGGATTTGGTGTTTTGGGACCGTCCGTATGTGTGCTGCTGAATTCCTGGTGCCTGGAGACCATTAAATATGTCCTGGGAGATGCAGTAAGGAACAGAGCAACACCCCAACAGACAGACTGAGGCTTCAGAAACAAGCTTGCCCTTCCTGCCAGCCACGCTGTATGTTTTTTACCAAAGCTCTGGGGGAAGAAAGGGAAGAATTTTAGAGAAAACGCAAGAATTGAGATTTTTCAGGCTCTGTCAGGTCAAGGGAGGATTGAATTTCAAACGCATTGCCGTCGCACGCCGGTCAGCAAAGTGGACGGCGCCCGGCCGGTCGGAGGGTGCGGACGCAGAAGAATGCTGCCCGATCACCCGGACCGGCCCAGGAGCTGAAGTCGCCTTTGCTCCTTGATCCTTGGCTTGCAAGCTTGGGAGCTGGTGTGAGTTTGTCAAAGCTGTTGCCAAAGGATGAGCTTGCTCTGCCAGCGTCGCCGTCGGGCACTCTGTTCTGCTTCTTGCGAGTTAGGCAAGGCGTGGAAGAGACGCCGCTGCCTCGCAGGGATCTCGGGAAGGTGGAAGGCGAGGGGTTGTCGTACGAAGTCAACGGGGCTCGTTGCGTTTGAGCAGGGAAATGCAGAAATTGGGAAATCCTTTTTGTAATTGTAGGCATTTAGCTTTCTGAACACGTTTGAATCTTGCTCATCCTCCACGGCGGATAGAGCGGAGAGGACTTGCTCAGCTTATCTTATGTTTAATTTACTTCTTGTCAGGGGTGCCTGGGTACCAGGGGATGCTAACTGCCAAATGCAGACGCTTGCATTTTTTTTTTTTGCTATGGAGCTTGGTTTGGGGCCAAAAGCTGTTTATTTCCCTGGGTATCTTTGAGGGGTTGTCAAGTGTTGTGTTCCCTCCCCATTCCCCGTCTCGCTGCCTAATCCTTTCCTGTAAGGAGCGGAGGGAATGCTCGTATGAGATGCCTGTGTTTCAGTGGTGCTTTTCTGTAATGAGATAGGATGAAATACTGTCAGCTTTGGAAAAAGAGAATAAGCGACCGGGTCTGGGTACACAGGCCGGTTTCTTAGGCTAATTTGGCGATCCTATAAACCATACAAACTAGCTTAGAGAAGGTAAGTGTGCTGAGTGCGTTAATCATAGCTGATCTAATTAACTACAAGCTTCTAAGGCAGCTTTCTTTGCACTTTCAGGAGCAGCTCTGCTTGAGGGGATAATTGTCTTGGAAGATTCTTGCTGGAGGCTTACACTGGTCAGGGATACCCCTAAGCTGGCCCATGGTTTTATTGAAGTCGGGGCAGCCGGTCTGCTTTTCTCCCATCTGAAACCCAGGGGGAAAGGAAAATGATCTTTTTTTCACCCAAAAAGGTGAAGGTCGGAGAATTGGCTAAGCAGTGTTTGCTTCTTTTTTTTCCTAGGTGCATGTTACTACGATGCTAACCAGTCGATGTACGTGTTCGGTGGCTGCACGCAGAGCAGTTGTAACGCCGCCTTCAACGATCTCTGGAGACTTGACCTGAACAGCAAGGAGTGGATCCGGCCCCTGGCATCAGGTGAGAGGTGGCAGATGTGCATCTCCCCCTCCGCTTCACCAAAACTTACCTCGTCCCCAAGGCTGGCTGGTCTGATTCTGTATTTCCCCGTGTGTTTTATCATTGTCTGACCAGTTTCCAGGTTATATCTTTTTTTTATTTTTGGCGGCAGACTGTGCGTATCCTCGTGCCTGCAGCACTGCGCTGGGTTGTTTCTCTTTGTCTGGAGCAGCTGCTCGGCGCTGGCTCGTGCCACGCAGGTTGAATGACACTTACTTGCAGCCACGAGAGCCTGTGTTGATAAGAGTTGTTGTCCCAAAGCTGAGATTTTATTGGGGTTTTTTTTTTCCAATAATTGTGGTAGCTGCCACTTCAGGTATTTTGAGGAGTGGAGGAGACACGCCCGTGCGGGCTACCCACAGCAACCGGGAGAGCGTGGGAAAACAGGTACATTCCTGCAGTCCACACGCTCCGAGCAGGGCAGGAAAACACCACAAATGATTTCCCACACTGGTTTTTGTACTCAAAACGTCACACACGGCACGCTTGTTTTCATTATATTTCTGAATTTGACTAAAATAACTTGGAGACAAGCAGAAGAATTGGGGGAAGCTCTTGGTGAGGGGGGTAGTCAGTATTAAGGTAGCCATTTTGGCAAAAGCTTTACATTTTGATGAAGGGAGGGAAGAACAAAAGGAAAAGGAGGAAGCAGGGGGAAGTTGGTATTAAACTAGCCATTTCAGCAGAAGCTTTACATTGAATGCAGAGTAGGAAGAAGAAAAGGAGCTCAGCGTCCACCCAGGACTCCTTGCTGACTTGTCTGCTTGGGTGCAGACTCCCTCTGACCCAGCTTCATGTGCTCTAAGTATTGTGGATTACTCAGTTATTGTTTAAAGTGATATTTTCTTGTCTGACGCTTTTTTCTTATATGAAGTCCTCCAAAGTCTAGATGTTTCTGCATACTGGTGTTATCTGGGAATTGGTCGGATGTCACTTTGAAACGGTAACACATAACTTGGTGCTTGATGACCGCTCGCTGGATATCAGTCTATATGACTCTTAATATTTTTCCTTGATTTTTGCGTCTGCACGTCCACGGTGTGATGCCTACAGGTGAGAATTAAGCAGTCATGGACTTAAAATGGAGGAAAAAAACAAACCACAGCCTACACGTACGTGGAAATGGGCTCGGGCTCTTGCTCTTCCTCCTTCCCTGCCGTAGCGCTCTCCCTCTGCTCAGGGGTGGAGAGGAGGCCGTGGGTAGCATAAACAGGATACCGGGCGATGCAGACCTCTGCTCTGACCCAGGACATCTATTCTTGCAGCCCAGCGAGTTCTTCCGTCGGATTGAATGCGGGGCACGACTCGCAGTCGTGTTAACGAGCCCAGCCGCCGGCACCCAGCTCTGCTCAGTCACTCTTGGTATTTCGCAAAGTCAAATTCCCACTGCCTTACTAACAAATAACACCTTTTAAAAGAACGAGTCCTGTGGGAATATGTGTCAGAGTTAAGTCCCATGGGAAGATCCCTCGAGGAAATATTTCTGTATGCTGTCATGAGCGCGTGTAGCAAGATGGGATCGCAACTGAAACTTCAGGCAGTCTCGCCGAACAGAGAGCGCTCTTGTTCCTCCGTCTTCAGAGGAGATGAGTCACCCCGCGCTTGTGCCGGTGGTGGTTTCTTACACATAGCTGCTTTTTTTTTTTGCTTTTTTTTTTTCTTTTGGTGCCCGTAACCAGAGGGTTGGCACCCGCTGCCTGGGAAAGATTAGTGACTGGAGGGGGCAAAAGCAGAGTGCTTTGAAACTCAGGAGTCAGACGTAAATAAGGCAGGAGGGATTTTTTTTTTTTTTTTTTTTTTTTAAAGAAGAGCTGATGTTGATTGATTAATGCTCGATGTGTGTGCAGGCTAATTGCTTGTGGAGGTTGAGGAGGAGTTCCCACACCTGGCCCTACGGATTCTATAGGGTAGGTCTTTCTCCAGAATAAGACAGTGGCTTTTCCATAAGGCCAGTTCTAGCTTAGAGAGGTTTGATCGTGCTCTACTTGCGCCCTCGTTAAGCGTGGGCATCTTGTCTGATGAGACCTGGGTAGGGCCACCTAAAGGGAACGGGAACGTGGTGCCAAGGCCTTGCTAAATGCCTTGGACACAGCTCAGGTGAGCTGAAACAGCCTCATCCCATTCCCCTCTCTGAAGGGCTTTTCCAGGAGAAAACACCCGGTTTTGTTGTTTGTTCATACCTGTTTTCGTTTGGGTTTTCTTACTTGCAGGCATTGGATGACATCAGAGCTGGATAATTCATCTCCAGCCTGAGCTGCTGCACTTCATCTAGGAGTAAATATTTAGCCTTCAAAGAAATAATTGGCCCGTGTTTCTTTAGTCTCAGAGACAGAGGAGGGAGATAATTGCTTCCAAAAACCCTAATTTTTGAGGTTTCAAAGTATTTTTTTGCTTAGATCTAAAACAATGGCATTGACTTTCTACTTATTAGGCTGGAGCAGAACAAGAGAGTTAATGCCTGGCTTTTATGTAGCGCTTTTTACTGGTGGGGCTTAATGCCCTACAAAGGAGGGTAAGGCAGCAGGATCTCTATTTTAGGAACGTGAACAGGAATGCGTCTAAACTCTTCTCCCTCAAGCTCTTCTGGCCACTTTGGAGCTACTTTCCACCTCCTTCACTCCCACATACTTGCTGGAGTCTTGCTGGAGCGGGAGGGGAGTGATAATTAATGGTCTGTATTATGTGGGAAGCCTGCGATGTTCTCCCAGGGTAGGTGGTCCCTGGGAGGCAGGTGCCTTTCTCCATGTGTTGGGGATGCTTTTCTTTGCCTTTATTTGCATAATTAACCTGGGCACTTCTTTGACTTTTAGCCTATCTGCACAGAGGAGAACCTGATGGAGGACTGGAGGTGGTTTACGCTGGAGTCTGTTTATCCAGCTAGAGGCAAGGGTTAGTCTCGACTCCTCTGTAACTCAAGCTGCAGCACGCCGCTCTTGCAGCGAGGGTGCAGGCAGGATGACTTCGGCGGCGATAGTCCTCTGGTGCTTCCCAGAAACGAGCTCTCGTGCAGCCGAAACAGCCAGGAAAGAAACCAAACCCCCTTTGAAACAGAGACTCCCAGGACTTAATGCAAAGGGTCGTGCAGGAGCTGCAGGGCTTCCCGTGGTGAGGGCTTTGGCGTGGGGTTGCTGACGCCTGGAGTTGGCTAACCCAGGATTCGGCCCTGGATCTGCTGTGCCGGTGGCAGGGAAGGTTTGTCCTTATTTCCGTGCGGGTTTGTGTAACACCCTTGATGACATCCCTTCCATCTCTGTGTGATGAAAACCGCTGGCAGGTCCTGGGAGAGGCTGCCTCGGCCATCAGCACTGAGCCAGGTCCTTTACCGTCGTCTGTGTCTCCCGTTCGTGTCATCCGCAGGCTGCAGTGGATAATTTATAGGCAGAATGGAGAGCGTGTCCCCAGGCAGTTATCCTTCTGGCCTGCCCGTGCTATTTCAGACCGTGTTTCTGCAGACTTTCTCCCTTCCTGTATTTGTTAGTTTATATTCCTCAGGAGTCCTGCTCTTGGCCTCTGGCTGCCAGAACTGTCCACTAAACTGGGAAATACCTTTTTTAAACCGGAGAGAAAAATGCCGGTACTTTTCCCTGTGCTCCCAGGGGCTTACAGGACAGAGGTGGAAAGCCCTTTTTTTGTTTTTGTTTTTTAAAAACAGAGTCTTTTACTGTGCTTATAAAGGAAGGAATGACAATATAAAGACCAGGTCTTTGCGGGGAGAGGAACACTCGCTGAAGTCCTACAGGGTCTGTGCATCCTCCCTGTTGATTCTGCTTCATCATCCTCAGCCAAGCGTGAGTCCCCCTTTGCTACCATCTTCCCTGCGTCTACCTGGGAAGGCAAGAGAGCTGGAAAGACCCCCCTCCCTCCCTTGCCGCAGTGTGTTTTCCCACTGCCGGGCCGTGATATCCCGCTCTGATATCAGGGCAGTTCAGGAGACTTGCGGCTCCGCTTTTCCTGTTTGCTGCGAGAAGGCTCGCCATGAGGCCGGCCCCGCATCCACCCTTCCGCCGGGGGTTAAACCTCCCCAGGACTTGGTTTCCTGGCGTTTTTGTCTCCCTGCAGTTATGCTGCATTTGCTTTTGCTGGGGAAGTGGGAAAGCTTTTCATCTCTTTCTCAAGATTTCAGGATAAAAACAGGCTTGGAGGCAAACTCGTTCGTTAGATGCTCTGATCCTCTTTGTCCATGTTCGTAGCATCAAGATGCAGCCACATCAGAGCAGCTTGTCCTCCCTGCTTTAGCCTGAAAATGAGTAGAGACCTTCTGCGTGAAGTTCGCACTTAAAACCTCCTGGGTAGTCTTAACGCGACGCAGTAAGTGTGCAAAAAAAACCTCTCCCACGTCTGTTCCTCTTGGCTCTGTTCTTCCCCCAGGTCCCCTCTGTGCTTTGAGTTTTGAGTGGGAGCTGCTGGAGTTTGAGGATCGGGTTTCCCCTTGTGAGCTGAGGGGAAGGTGCCTTTGATGGTGTTGTGTCAACAAAACTAACAGCCCAAAGGAGGTAGGAGAGACTCTGCTGTCGCCTGCCCGAGGGGGTTGTATCAGATGTGGTCCCCGTGCAGTGGGAGGCTCTCCGAGCCAGAAACCTGCCCGTTAGTCCTGAGCACAAGCGGAGTCATTTGCCCTTGACAAAGCTGTGTAAAAACCTTGCCCGGAGGAAAAAAAAAAAAAGGGCCCTATTTTCATCATCTCCTTCTAGAAAACAACGGCAAGTTTTCAAAACAGTTGGTGAAGTTTCATAGCGCTGGTCCCAGACCCCGGGGTGAGCTTCCTTGTTCGGGGCCTCCTCGGTGATGTGAGATTTGTAGAGCTGGAAGGAGACGTGACCCACAGCGAAGGACTGGGCGTCCCAAGGAAGGGACGCGGTGGTGCAGCTGCGAGCCAGCAGACATCCAGCCCTCTGCCTCTGCAAAAAGGCGCGGCACCTTCACGCACGGCGTAAATAACGTGCGGGACCCGTGGCTGCAGAGCGGTCCAAGGGATCAGTGGGGTTTCTAAAGAGTAAACAGTTGTTAGAGTAGTGGAAACCTTCTCGCATTTGGATTTAAAACCCACTGTGTCTGAAATCTCCGGAGATTGTGCAGATTGTTCAGTCCTTGGTTGTGTTTTGCATCTTCTTTTTTTTTAATAGCAGTAACTGGCTGAGACTCATTACTGAAATACTCTGCTCTGACCCCATATTGCAGTTCTTCTGTTCCCACTGCAGAGTGCCTTGCCTTGCGGTAATGTAGTGAGCGATCTAAGGCACATCCTCGCTTTGGGGATTAAAAAAAAGCCTGCAAAATCCTGACCTGACCGTGCTGGTAGCCTCTCTAGAGCAGCATTTCTCAGTCTGTGGACTGCTGCTGGTGCCCCAGACACCATTTGCGAGATGTTTCTTAGCAAAACAAACGCGTTCCCGAGTACGTAAGGAAGGAAACCAGGAGAAGCAGGTTTTGAAAATAAACTTTCAAGATTTAGCTCAACCTGTTTCCACTTACAGCCCTTGAGGGGAGGGCTGCAGAATGGTCTTTGCGTACCTGTGTGTTTCTGAACTTGGTGCGGTGTTCAGTGGCCCTTTTTAATTGAAGGCACACCTAACTTTTTAATAAGAACTTGGGATCACCTTGAGCACACTGAAGCTGTGTCGTAGCTGCTGGCCTCCTGGGAATCAACAGGAGTGAAAAGCTGATACCTGGCACAGAATAACGTCTCTAATTATGACTGCGGCTACCGGCTGCGGGTGTCTGATACTTCAAAGTAGAACAGGTTAATGAAACAGATGGAAATCCCTCGCAATATGTACGGTGTCTTTCTGCTGTCATAGTATTGAATAAAGCCTGGAAGAGAGGAAAACTTTTCTCTGGCTCTTTTCCTGATCTGCTTTGTTTCTTATTGCCTTTTGAGTTTAGTAGTAGCAGGGCGTATTTCTGCCTTGGCAGAGCTAAAACTTTCCATGTTATCATCAAAAAATCCCTGACTTTCCCACCACGATCAAAATGCTCTTTGAGCCTTTGAGCCCAGAGTGACTTGACCCCATTGGAAACTCTGCCTTAATTCTGGTGAGTCTGCTGCCTGACCCGAGCTTGCTTATCACACAGCTAATTTCTGCCCTTCTGAAACAAAGCCCCAAGTTTCTGGGCTTCGTTCATGCCGTCCTTCGGGACGGACGCTGTCGCAGCACGGGTTGCTTGGAATTGCTTTCTCCGACTAAATATGTTGAGTTTTTTCCCCCTCTTTGGGCTCGCAGGTTTACAAGGAGATGAGCAACCAGGAGCAAAGTGGTAGTAGTCTTTGACAGCCGTATCCTCCAGCTTGGTGTTCTCCTCTCGGGCTGGGAGTGATGAGGAGCACTGAAGGATGAAGCCTTTCTAAAATGTTAAGTTGCAGTGTGGAAATAAAAGGCAAAGTGCATCTTTTGAAGAAGGATCCTGGTAATTAGAGATATATAGCTGGTGGTACATACGGAAATGCTGCAAAGCACATCAGGGTCATCCTGTTGCAGGTACGCGGGGCAGTGATCTGCTGCTCCCAGGTGAAAACTACGTCTGTGCAAACCTTAAACAATTTGTATTGCAAAACACAACCTTGCAGGGAGTGTGCAGGCAGCTGGGTTTGCTGCGTTTGGAAACAGCAAGCTACACCCTGCTCTCCAAAGGAAGCAACATCCTTGAATATAGAGTTTAAACTTCATTTCTGCCCTTCCAGGGAGCAAGCCCAGAGCCTGTTTGGCAGGCTCTGAGCTGCGACTCTGCAGAGCTCGGGTGTTTCTTGGTGCCTTTCGGTCCCTCGGTTAGTCTGTGCGAGGCAGACAGGATGCTAATTTGTTCCTTTCTTCACTTGGGTGGTTTTGTAAAATGTCTCTAATGAAATTTGTGTTATTAAATGTGAAATATTTCAAGGGCAAGAGATGAAAAATCAGCAGGTGAAGGTTGGTTTTGTTTTGTTTTTCCAAAAGCTGTGATGCCTCATTGGGAAAGCACTGCTTGTGCTTGGAGGGCTGGTTTCCAGGAGATTAATCCATCGCTGTTTGGGTTCAATAGGATTTCTCGGCAGTGGAGATTAGATGCCTAATCTGAGTGGATTTAGGTTTACAGCACGCATCTACCCTCCCTTTGATTTGCCAGGCCCTGTGCTCCTCTGTTTTCGCAGCCTCTCTGGCTGTTTGCATTTAACCTCTGAAAGCTTTTCGTCGTCTGGATCCGTCGTTTTCTGAATCGCGCTCATCCAGCATCACTTGTTGTGCGCGGGGTAGCTCTTGCCCCTTGGGATGGACACCCTGCCACCACTGAGCCAGCAGCGTTGCCTGAATTACGCCAAGGACGCAGAGGTAGAAAACGCATGCAAATTGGGTGTGCAGTCTGCTGTTTGCAAGGATCTGTCCTGCAAACGCCTTCGCCGAACCAGGCAGGAAAAGCTGAAGGGTTCCCCTCTTTTTCCCAGGGGTCTGTAGGGCTCTTGGAGGCTTTCTGTCTGGGAATCTGCTCCCTACAAAAAAAAAAAGGCATCTGCTCAGAGAGCGCAGTTGTCTAAATGCTTCAGAAGTCAAGTCCTTAAACTCTTTAGCTGGTCAGCATGATGGGAAATGGATGTGGACCACAGCTACCAGGGTTAAAAAAAAAAAACAAAACAAAAAAACCCTGTGCCTCCTATTCTTGACCACCGCATCTGAAAACCATCTCACTGCCTGGCTTTCTCCGTTCCTCCCTGCCCCGATCATGCCTGGCTGCAGCCTGCCCCTTGCCCCAGCTGGCGTTGAGTAAGTTATGCTTATCAATGCACCCAAGCTGGGTTCCCGTAGCATTTCCAAATGCTCCGAATATCTGCAGAGGTCATTAAGTCATTCCGTAACTTAGTTCCTCTCTTACAGCTTGAGGGTGGGGGGCAGAGTTTGTTCAGCAATTAAAATAAGGAGTGACTGGTCCTCACTTTGTCTGCAGAGACACTGGGATGCTGCTGCCATCGCCTCTCCGGCATCGGCTTGCGTGGCATCGCAGGAATGCAGTGCCGGAGGCGGGCGGGAATCGCTTTGAAGAAGCCAACCTGCCCGCACATGGAGGTGGGAACGGGCCCAGGACTCGGGGCCGGCGGCGGCAGAGCCAGCTCACATCGCCGGCGCAGGCGATGCCTCTGCCCGAGGGAGTGCTGAGCTTGCTCGTGATGGGGATGAGCTCGTGGCTGATCGTGTTCACGGTGTTGGGCAAGTCAGCTCTGCCGGAGTCGCGTGGCACTGGATGAAATGGCTGTGTCCGCTCCCTTTTGCCGGGGAGATGCTGCTCTGCATGTGCTCCCGTGGCCGTCCCTGCCAGGGGACGGCTAAATGAGCTGTCCCGGTGGTGCTGAGACTTGGTAAAGATGGTTTTGTGTTGGCAAGCCAAAGCAGAGACACTGGTGGTGTCTCTCTCCCATTCCCCGCTCTTGGTGTGCCACAGTAGGTGGAAGTGCAGCAAATTTTTATCTGTAGGTAAAACCTGGGGGGAAAAAGAGTCCCTGCTGTGGGAAATTTGCTCCTCGGAGTGATAGCTCACCTGCTTTCGTCAGCAGGTCAGTGACGCACGTCTCTCCGACCATGGCATTTCCGCAGGGAAAGATGCTTTACCCCTTGGATGCCCTCCTGTCCTGCCTCGGACAGTTTGGCCTGACGTGGTAGAATATGTGGGGGGTGGAATACAGAGAGGAAAATGCAACAGAGGAGGCTGGGAGAAGTGGCTCGAAGGGAAATGGATGTTTTAAGCGATGATCTGGTTTTCCTCTTGCCTCAGTACAGGTGCAGGGGCTTGTGGTTCCCTTCAAGGCAAGGGAAGAGCTGAACATCTGTATGTTGGTGCAGAAATGGAGTCAGGCAGGAGGAGATCCCATGCATCCGTTCATCCTGGAGCCCATGGGTTTGTTTTAGTGCACAGGGTGCCGGATCTCTTTCACCGAGATCTCCGACATGGAGGGCCTGGGGCTCCGTGTAGGCTGCAATCAAGACAGCCCTGAAAGAGAGGAGCTGGTTTTTCTTTCCCTTCCCTGTTGCGCTCCACAGCTCGCTGGCTGCCACCCCTTCTTGCTTGTGGTCAGGAGGAGACACCCAGCTGCCAGGAGTTTTTCAGGAGCGCTTGCTCAAATGGGAGCTGGTGACCTTGCCGCGGTAAAACCAGGCAAGCCTGCACATCTAAGAGAGCGAGAGGCTTGGTAAGAATGGTTTTGGTAATAACTTTTGTCTCCTGGATGATGAGAGGGATTTATTCAAGGTTTTAAATCTGCCTGTATGGCATTTGTCTCTCTAGAAGCTTTCTTGTGTGTCTCTGCGTGGAGCAGCCCTTCTTCAGACGCTATCAGCGTGGATCAAGCGGAAAGGCATGAAAAATAGCTTGTTGCTTTAACGTTATCGGACTTAATTCTCAGAGAGAAGCTCCCTGGCTGCAGATCCCTCCAGAGATTAACAGAGGAATTTTTCCCACTATCGCCTTTATCGGCCTCCGGGACGGATGCGGAGAATTTTTAGCCTGGTCCTCGTTTGCGACGCACAAAGGTAGCCTGGAGCGGGGACGGGGCGGCTGGCTGTCGAGGGCTGGCTGATGCACGCCGCTTTTCAGCGTCATGGGTAGTACGTGCTCATTTTAAACGTGACCCCAGACCATCTGAAAAATACTGCTGACAAGCTGCTATACCAAAATTGGGGAAAACTGTTTGCAGCCCTGTTGGTAAATAAGAAGTCCATAATCTGCAAAAATAGGTGCCTGGGCTTGGGAGTCCTTATATAGATAAATAAGTAGTTGTGCCTCGATGGTGCTGAGCATCCAGTAGCTCCTGATGAGTTTGGAAACTTGAATGTCTTGTACGCCTGAGATTTGGGTGAAATTTTGAGCACCTGCTGTTGAAATGATGAGTAGAAATCTCTCTCCTGCCGTACTCCTTCCTCCACCTCGCAAAGCCAGCACTTGCAGAACGATTTGCTTTTTAATGGTCTCACAGTGCAGGCCTGTAGTCTTTCAAACCGGTACTTCCCTAAGCAGAAGTTAGGGTTGACTTTGTAGGAGGTTGGGCTTTTTTTTCCGTAAGGATTTTTTTTTAACTTTCAGGGGTCTGACTTTTTCCTGACGCTTGATTTCACAGCCCTGTGAAGAATTTAAGTTCTTGCAGCTATCTGCTCATCCGAGTTTGGCTGACCGGAGCCAAGGTATTTGCAAGCTGTCGGGAGGCTCCGAGACCAGCCAAGGCATCTGTGAAACCTTCTATTTTATTTCCTTTTCAGGAAAGAAGGCTTAAAAATATGCAAACGGGTGCCCCAGCCACACATACTGGTTGTTTACATTGGTGTTGTCTCAGATATAATTAATGCATTGCACCAGAGAGGAAGCTGATAGCCTGAACTGGCTCCTGCCCGAGGCTGGTGCCGTCATCCCGGACGCTGCCCTCGGCGAGAGGCACAGGAGGTGCCGAGGGGCGATGGAGGTTTGTCTGACCACAAGCTCCCCGGTTGTTTTATATCGAGTTATTCCTTTCTCCTCCCGGTCTCTCGCAAAGCCTTCCCTCCTTGGCAGGTACGCTCGCCTTCGGGGGCAGCTCTGGTTTGGGGTCAGTGAAATAAAAGCTCGCTATCCCATGGCTAGATAAGTCTTGTCATCTGGGAAGGAGCTTTGAGGAGCCTTCGGAAAGGTCCTGCTCGGAGGCTTCGGGCAGGCTGTGCTGACACCTATCGGCAAGAGCTCCTTCCGAGGCATCCCAGCCAGCGGGCACGCGTCCCACCTCGAGCTTTTCCATCTTTAAGCTGATGCCGCTCTTGTGCCTTTGCCTTAGGGACCCCGTCCACCAACATTATGTACGTAATACTCGAGATTGAATACGCAACATTCACTTTGTGGTATGTACCCTAGCCAGCATGATGTGCTCTCAAAGGCTCTTTAAATCCTCGCGCTGCCGAGCCTGATTTTTTTTTTTTATTTTTACATCTTTCACAAAAGCATCTGCTGTAAAATGTCCTTAAATCTGGTAGGCATGCGGAATGACAAAGCACTAGCTCATGCTTGTCTGCAGTCCAAAAGGTGAATATTTATTCCTGACGTGAAACATTTAGTGAGTTTGGCATTAAGCGCTGGATTTACCAGAGCGAGGGAGAAAAGCACGCTCCTTATGTGAAGAAAGCGCAGGGCAGGAACCGGTGGCTTGAAAATGAACGTAAGGGGGAAGACAGCAAGTGAGGGAAGGGCTGGTCAAAAGGAAGATGCAAAGAGCCGGACCGAATATCCCTTTGTGCGTTGCACTGGGGCTTTTGGTAGGTAGATGCCAGGTTTTCAGTAAGTAGCTGTACTTTCTTTGCACCAAATTTTGAGACGAGCGTAGCCCCGCTCTTCCCAACGCTGAGCTTTTTGCACTCAAGTTGATTTTTCTGACTGTGCCCACAGGATGCTCTTTAAAGGATGGTTGAGGTTTTTTTAGCCCCGTGGTAGCTATAACCTCACCAAATTACACAGCAGCCGTTTCCTGAAACACCACTAATTTTGGGGTTCTCCGACGTCTGCGATGCCTCTGCCGCCTCCCTCGTGCTGCGGCAAACGAAACGGGAGCGTGACTTGAGCGAAAAGTGTGGAGCTCAGCAGAGCCGGGGCACACTCCTCCGCTAACCCACACATACCTCGGTCCCTTCCCTACAATTAGCCGGTTATTACGGCGTTGTGTAGCCTGATACAGCAATTTCCATCTCTCCCGTTTGCCTCCTGGAGGGAAGACGAGTTGCAGGAGCTGATCAACCCTTTCTCTCCAAGCGTGGAGCTCTTTAATTAGCGTCAGAGCTGTTTTGTGTAGGATGACGGACTGTTACTCAAATCCCTTGCACGTCTGCAGGGTATGGTACCACTGAAGGGGGTGGCCAGGGAAACAAGTGTTAAAGCAGAGAGGGGTGGGTCTCTGGCTGGCGTTTCCATTCCACCCACCTAGAGGGAAAGGCAGCTTTTGCAACAGCGGCACCCTTTACCGCAGGGCCAAATTTGCATTTCCCAAAACCAGGTGAGATGATTGCGAAGGGGAATACGGGGTGACCTCACCCTAAGGAGTACTCGGCACCTTGGAGTGATGCTGCCGGTGAGAAACCGGCTCGGGACGGGCCCTAAGAAAACCTCTCCTGCAACACGGAGGTGCGTGAATTGCAGCGATCCTCCTTTGCAGCTATTAAGAGATGAGGGGGCAAAGCCCCGGGGCTTTCTGGCACTCTTATCTCACCGCCGTTTGCTCAGCTTGCTGCGTAAGGACATTTTTGCCAAGCATTAGCACAGAGTGACTCAGTAATCCTGTTGCACAGGGTTCAGAGGGCACTGCCTCTCCTTTTCAACGGCTTTATCGGGCTCAGAGTCATGGCGTGTAAGAATTTCTCGGGTAAAAAAAAAAAAAAAAGCGACTGTGACATTGCAAAAGCTTGGAGGTGACTTATTCTCCCCGGCGGGGATTTCTGCCTGTACCTTTGTAAAGATTGCAAGAAACCAGACCTTTGGTTCGACGCCGTGGGTTTGACTGGGCTTGTACCGTGAGCCTGTGTCATTGTAGGGTGGAAATTCAATGCTGAGAGCATGGTGGAAACTTTTTCTGTGTGTAAACGTCAGGGGGGCTGCTGTGGTTTGGTTACATACCCCCATAACTTGCAAAAAACCCCTCTGCGATGGTGCACAGATATTTTTCCTGCGCTACCTGAGAGGTATTTTGCAGGCAGCAGATGTATGTGCCTGCAAAAGTTCTGTCTCCCTGTTGGGGAGGCAGATCAGATCTTGCTCAGTTTTTCTTTAAACTCTTGCAAAGCTGAATTCCTGTCTCCTCCTGAGCAAGGAATTTTTTTTTTTTAAGCCAGATTTGAGGGAACACTGAATCGCATGTGGCTTTGGTAAAGGAAAATGATACTTTCCTGGCTCTTAAAAGCTTTAAGGTTTAGGCAGACCCAGTCAAAGCTGGTCTTGAAAATGTTTGTAATCCCAGTGCCCCGTTTTGAATGGCTCAGGGATGAAAACGGGTGACTGTCGGGTGCTGGATCCAAGGCAGCTGACCAGCGAGTCCTAAATGTTGGGGTTTGACTTAGGGAACGAGCCGGTGTGCAGCGTGCCGTGGAGATGTCGGCAGTTCTCCTAGGAGCTATCCTTTGGCATCTCCCAGATCCAATGCTAATGCTGGGATTGCCGGGATATTCGTTCTCTGCCGGTCATGCCGTATTCCGGCCTGTGGACTGCTGCTCCCCAGCTTGCTTCATCTTCCCTTTGTGAAACCTCACAAACTGCTGGCAAGGGAAGAGCTTTTGGGCAAATCTGCAGACTGCTGCGGAAAAATCCCGGCTGGCCTGGGACGCAGAGGGAATGATTATTTTCCTTCTCTGGTTTCCCTTCCCATCGGAGGGGAAAGGTTTGAGGATTTCACGCTGTCATGCAAGTTTGGGATGGACCTTTGCAGGATGGAGGGTGGGCTAGGTAATCCCTCGGCTGGGGCAGATGATGGTGCCGGGGTGGATGAGGTTTCCAGATTAGGACCGTGATTTGGCATCTTGAACTCTCTGCCAGCCGAAAAGCCGGGCTAATAAATCCAGACGGAGCATCAGCCTGGCTGCTGCCGGTCAGCCGGAGGCAGCGCGGCAGGCTTCGCCCTCTGCCAAGCCGCCGGGGAGAGTACGAGCCCTCCATTTCGTGTGCCGCTCCCCTGGAGACGTGCACAGATTAAAACGGTGACGGGGCAGCTGGCTCTTCCCGCAAGGAAAGCTCCGAGACGGGGCTTTTGTAAGTCAGAGGCAGAGCGCAGTAAGTCCAAGTCGTCCTTTTAGCCTCATTTCTGCTGTGACATCCAGCAGCTGGATCAATTTTTTTTTCCTTCTTAAAAGGAATTTGCTTTACGCCACTCTTGACTCTCTCTAAGCAACACAAGCCTCCTCAGGGTGAAATCACGCACAACTTTGCGTTCTTCTGCAGATGGGTTATACTGAGATGCTCTGACTTTGCAGAGGTACAGACGGTTCGGGAAACACCAGCAAATGTTGCTTTTTGCACCTGACTCTGCAGGTTCAGCGTTTCCCTCTGGCTTTTTCTTTGGGATTATAATGTGCTCCGTTGATAATGCACCCACCAAATTAAGCGTATCCTTGTGATGGGACATAATTTGTTGAACAAATTACATTTGTTCGCAGGGAGAGGTTGGCTTTGGCAGGCAGCTGCTGGGTTTCCAGCGTGGCTTGAGCTACGGCAGAGCAGGACCATCACCTTGCCCCTTTTTTTGCTGGTGCAGGTAGTGGCTGTTAGCCCTGAGCCCTTCCCCGGGACGGTTTCCTATGCCTTTGGTGTGCAGATTGCGGGCGGCTTTTGAACCTGGGAGCTTGGCTTCCTTTGTGCACTGAAATCCACTGGCTGCTGGACGAGTTCACTTTAATTTTTTGGCTTTGAAATTGGAAACTGAAAATGTGGGCCTGTTTTTGTTTATCCCAGCATTTTGTGTAAATCGAATTGGCTCGCGACGATGATGGTGATCAGCTCACTGGAGTTGTAGAGGGAATAGCATCGTCCCTTGCCAGAGCTAAGGCAGCTTGAGAAATCCATCAAATCCGGCAATAACAGCCCCCAGTTGTTATTCATAGCTCTCGTCTCGTCTATCTCCAGAAATCTGCTGTAATAAAATTCGCCAAACTTTATCCCCTTGACACAACCCCAGAACTCTTTCCGTATCTTAACCTTCCCTGCAAAACGGTGCAAACCCTTGGCTCTGCTCCAGCACATCTCTTTTACAGTATTTCCCAAAACGATATCGATCTGAACTGATCCTTTCATCTGGGTAATCCCATCAAATCAGGCACCATGTGATTTTTTTTTTTTTTTTTCACCCTTCCCCCCCCCCCCCCGCTTCATTTTTATTTTAAGCTCCACTTGGTATTCATTCTTGGAGTCGCTCGGGGCTGCACTACCATAGGTAAAAGGCTGGTCTGGAAATTCGTGTTACACGTGCCCTTATAGCCAGGCTTTTCTTTTGTGTTTGCTGAGCTCTGCGTGTGCTGCTCTGGTTGCATTAGAGAGCTGATTAAATGGGCTTTAAAAAATGCTTATAAGGACAGATCCTAAATAGATAGCATCCAGAGTTCGTGTCAGAAGCGATCAGAGGCTGGCATTTCTCTTCCAAACATCCGTGGAAGCCGGAGATCTTTGTTTGTTTGTTTTTTGAAAAGTATGCATCTGCTTTGCAAGCCAGGAAAATCCATCAACTGGAAAAAAATAGCTCGGACCAGCTTTTAGCTACTTGTCCTGACTGAATAAACAGCGTCAGCTGTAAAGAGATGTTGCCTTCTATGTTTAGTAGTTAATTGTGCTAAACCCTCTGCGTGCTTGAATTTTTATCCGCAAGGAAAGATGACCTGATACTGCGCTGGATGGTGTTATCGGGGTGTGGAGCTTGGAAACCCAGCCAGGAAGAGTCCTCTCCGCTCTTCATCAGCCCTGACCGAGGGAGCAGTTGCAACCAGTGCAATTAGCTAATGATGTTCTTCTGCAGGCACTTCGGTCCGTGGCGAGGAACAGAAGCCATTTCATTTGCAAGCCTAATCCCGGAGAGGAAGAAGCCCTCCCATGTCAAGTATGTTCCTGCAAACCTTTGAAAGGCAGTTTGGCACATCCTCTAAAGAGCTCGGACTTTGTTACGGGGCCCCGCGTAATTGAGCCGTGTCCCTTTGATGTCCCCGCTGCCCTCGTCCCTGCGCTCCTCCGCATACTTCAGACCTGAAGTCACAAAGGCTGCCGGTCGCCTTCCCCCTTCGCCTGGGCAGGGCAGGCGTTGCTCTGCCTCCCCGAGGTGCTCCTGCCCTTTCCGGGGACGGTGGCAGCGGCACCCGGCAGCTCTCCCCTGCTTTAGCGATAAGTGCTCTTACTTCTCCACGTCTCAGCCGCGCTTTGTCCACGTGTTTCTACTTGAAGACGAGATCGCTGAAGCCATCTCGGGTACGACAAGCTTGTGGTGCGTCTCTTTTGCGGAGAGCATCTGTAGATACCCCAACTGTCTGGTTGGAGGAGGCTTGGAGAGGCCAACTCTTCCTCGACTTGTACAATTCAGATTTTTTTCCTGTATTGCAGAATGAAACGCCTCTCGTTTACACCTGTACAACATCCAGTAACAGGCAAAGCTTCCTGAAAGACCAGGGCTGGCCTCTGCCCTGGGCTGTTTACAAGTTGTTGACTCATTTGGGAACCGTCTCGGTGTCTGAGGCTGGGGTTGACCTTCAGGTTACAGCAGTAGCAGGGTGGCTTTTCTCACTCTGCAGCATCCCAGACCTTTCTGATCAAAGTACTGACCTGTTTCTCCATCCCGGGATGACTCTAGCTAACCCTTTTTGTTTAGAAATAACTCAGCACCTTTCACCCCGTGCTGCCCTGTGGCATCCTCAATGGAGAAGCCCAGCCAGCCGATTATCTACAAGTCAGGTAGAAAAGTTTCTAGCAATTTCGTTTGCGATGCCAAGCTTGGGAGAGCAGCTTTATGCTCTGCCAGGGAAATACTTAATGCTGGAAACCTGCTGGTGCAGATTAACGAATTGCACACAGCCGCGGAACGAGCCAGGAAAACTGGAATTTGGGAACAAAGAGTAACCAAATGTGACCCTCTTGTCTTTAAGGAGACCTTGGCCGTGCTATATATGTGCCCCAGCACAAGAATGGTTTCCTGTGCAATTTTATTCCCTTTTTCCCCCCCAGCCATATACCTGAGAGCAGGGACAAGATGTGCTTTGTCCCTGGGGAAAGGCTCAGGAACCCTGCAGCCCCCTCCTCTGCGTCTGGCCGGGGGTTGCTTTTTGGCTGGGCTCTTACCACCCACCACCTGGAACCCATTGCCATGGAATCACTTTTCTCAGCTGCAGCATCTTAAAATAGCTGCTCTGGTTTCTTTTAAAAATAGTCTCTGTTCTGTATGTCATTACCTGCTAAAAACGTTTCTCAAAGTCCTATTGGGACATCGGAGGAGAGGTCAGTTTGGTGTATCAGCCTTTTTGGAGAGGGTGACGGTGCTTCTGCGGCCACGTGCGCAGCCTTGCCCTTGAGCTGCCCCCGGTTCCCGCAGCCGGGCGCGCGCATCCGTGTTTTTCGGGTGATGTATTTATGATTATTTTGAAAGCGTGACTGCAGAGGTGGAGGAATCTGCCTGGTGCTGGCGATGGCCGTGGGAAGGAGGATGCTGAGACGCGTCGGCCCTAGCTGGAGAGGCTTTAGCTTTTCCTGGGAAGCAATTCGGCGCCTAACACATAAGCGAGGTAGTAACGCAGCAGCTCTGGCTGCTGGAGCAGGCAGGGTTTGTATTTTTGCAGCGGACCGTGGCCGATTTCCTGACGTATATTCAAAGGGATCCCATCCTTCGGTAGCTGCCCTCGCAAAGGGGCCCTTTGCATTGAAGTTGCTCTTGCTCCAAGCTGGTTAAGGAGCGATGCAGTGGCCGGGGCGCACGGACCGCAGGCAGCGGGGTCGTAATGGAGCAGCGGCAGGTTGAGAGGTGAGCTCGGCGCTTTGCTGCGCTGCAGGAAAACCTTCGGGATGTACGGCATCTTCTGAGCACGGCAAATGGCGGTGGCACCGAGCCCAAGAGGTCGCGTCATCTTGCTTGTGCAGGTCCTGCTCAGGAGCTCCCTGGCCCAAGCGGAGCCTTTTGAACCTTGAACGAGGCAAGCAAAAAAAATCTCTTAATAATTTTTAGAGGAGCGCTTCATTCTGCAGACTTGAGGAGTGACTGTTAATTCACACAGCAAAGCGTCTAGGGCTTAATTGTGCCACTTTGAGGGGGGAAAAAAAACAAAAAGGGTTTGGTGCATGAGTACCCGAGTGATCTGCTGTGAGCGACTCCGGATGCGTTAGAATTGGTATTTGTTCTCCCTCCTTCCTTGGGGGAGAGGTTACTAGGTATTTGGAGGTAATTATTGCTTTTATTCAGTGCTAAAGCAATAATTTCAAGGGATACGTTAGAAAGCTAGCAATTTCCTGCCAGTGAGTGACAGATGTTTTGCCATACATGAGATGCGCTTTCAGGCTCCTACTAATTACGATGACACAAATTGGCAGTAGTTTTTCTTCCCAGGCTCCCAACTCTAATTTTGCCTTCTTTTCTGCTTTTTTTTTTTTTTTTTTAAAGGTGGAGTCTCCGTGTTGTCGCACTTCAGTAAAACTGATGCCGAGTTCAGTGGCTGTGTTCAAGCGTGGTTTCCTAACCTTCCCCTTCTCTATCCCTGCCCAGGTTCGTACCCCTCACCCAAGGCTGGGGCCACGCTGGTGGTCTACAAGGACTTGCTTGTGCTTTTCGGTGGGTGGACGCGGCCGAGCCCTTACCCTCTGCACCAGCCAGAGAGGTTCTTCGATGAAATCCATACGTACTCGCCCTCCAAAAACTGGTAAGAGCACATCTGGATTCGAAGCCCAGGCTTTGATCCTGTAAAAATGTGTCTGTAATGCAGCTGGAGGAATGCCGGAGGGTGTCTCTCTGAGCCCGCCTGGGACTGGCTTGTAGGAAAGCTTGGTTTCCTAGGTGTGTCTGCGATGCTCTTACTGAAACAAAAAAAAACAAAAAAAAAACCCAACCCAAAAAACCCACAAGTGCACGGTGGAGACCTGGGCACGCTGCTGTCTGGCACCTCTTGGGTGATGGTTGCTTCTGTATGGCTCTCGACTCGGACCTAAAATATGCCAGACTCCCCAGGTGTTCCCATCCGACCAGGTGGGACATCTGGATGGGAATATTTTAAACACATAATCGATTTGGCTGCATACAGTGAGGTCTTTGGGGAAAGCAGGAGATAAAGCCTTAACTCCTGGAGGTCTTACTTTTAGCGATGGTCCAAAACTCAAAGCTCCTGTGGCCCTCGAGCAGGTATCTGCACCATTTTAGTAAGCTCGCTGCCTTTACAGCTCCTGGACTCTTAATAAAGCATCCAGCAGTGACTGCGGAGATGGCAGGAATTTTCTTTTTCCCTTTAAACACCGTTGGGCTGGTTTTAGACCAGGCTTTCTCACTGATACTTCTGTGTGAGAAAGGAGCAAATGCTGTATCAAAGCGGCAATAGTTCCTGCTCCTCTTTCATTGAGAACTTTTCATCATCAAAAGTGTCAATTATCCAATGCACTTTTGGGCAGTGTCATTAGAATGCTGTAATTAAACTGCGTTGGAAATAATTCAGGGCAAACTTAATTGAAAGGGGTGATATTTCCAACTTGGCCTTGTGACTTTGTCATGCTTTAAAAATGTTTAGCGCATTAGTATTTCTAATTAGTTTCATTTATTATTTGGATCTTTGGAGGTTTGCCCTGAGGTTTTCCTCTGTAACGTGTTCTTGAGGAGTTTGCTGGCCCCTGGGATTTCTCGTTTTGCCATTCATCCAGCGCTTTCCTACCTGACAGTGAATGTCTTCCTCCTCCTTTCCCCAGGTGGAACTGCATCGTGACCACCCACGGCCCCCCTCCCATGGCAGGACACTCCTCCTGTGTCATCGAAGACAAAATGATCGTCTTCGGGGGTTCGCTAGGATCTCGGCAAATGTAAGCTTGGGGTGAGGGCGTTTGACAACGCTCCTGCGAGCGAGAAGTGTGTTGCAGTGGTCCCGGGGTAGCTCATAGCGTTTTAGAAGGAAATCTCTGCAGAGGTTTGGGGTCTGCCTGTGCTGCCTTAGCATACCCTTCGCCTCTCACGGCGAATCCCCTCGAGGCTCCAGCCCGCAAAAAACCCAATTCTGCCATAAAACTTGGCCCTGAACCCATGTTTCAGACACGTCTGGTTCTATCATCAACGCTTGTTGTCTCGTCCTTGCAGGAGCAACGATGTCTGGGTGCTGGATCTCGAGCAGTGGGCTTGGTCCAAGCCCAACATCTCTGGGCCCAGCCCTCACCCCCGAGGTGGCCAGTCTCAGGTGAGCTCTCCTTCGCTAGCTCAGCACCAACACACGCTGCTAAAAATAAACCATACATTGCTTAATTTCCAGCTTCCAGGCAGCTCTCTGCAGGTTGCCCAAAAGCTAGCGCCCAATTTCCAAGTTATCTTTGCAGCCTTTGCCCGACGGGGCCTTGTTTTCTCTCGCCATCTCTTCCATGAGGGTGCACTTTTAATCTCCCTAACACTCAGGCAGGTACTGTGCTGTGTCTTGCACATGACTCAGAACTCTTAATGAGCATTTCTAGAAAACAAATTGCTGTTTTCACCTAGCGATCATCCCCCGTGGCATTTTAAGATCAATGAAGTGTTATCACAAGTTGGTTTGGCTCAGGGCCCTTTTGATTGCTCCGCTCTCCTGATTTTCGGTTCCAGCGACTCTGGATTGTACCCGCTCAAAGCACAGGTCTGGCAGCACCTGGTTTATTGCCTGCCCAGGGCAGGGAGCTCGTGGGAATCACCCGGCTTGATGCAGGTGTCTCCATCGCAGCTGGCGTCCCTGCCATCCCTTTATGGTCCCCAGCGGGACAGTCAGCGGTGCCCAGCGTGCGGATCATCTCAGCAGGGCACCCAAAAGAGATCGGATGGGTCATGCTTGAATGTGCCTTTCTCTCCATCCACTGGAAAAGGAGACTAAGGGACCAGCTCGCCCACTACCAGCATGCAACAAATATTGCTGCAAGCACGTGCCCTCCCAGGCAACCCTTCCACCTTCACCTCTTCAGTGAAGAGGGGTGTTGAGTCCCTTGCCATTTGGCTCGGCTTCAGGAAGGGTAATTGCTCGCCTCTGTAAGAGGAACGGGTTTGTGAGCCGTTTGGGACAAGGCAGTGGGGTGAACCCTGCAGCCCGCTTTGCCTCAGGCCTGGCAAAACCGGCTCTCCATCCCAGCTCCCCTCCTCATCCCGGGGCGGACAAAATTCGGCAGCGTCTGCGTGGCTGAGAAGCCGTAACCTGGCCCTGCCTGCACTCGGAGGCTTTGCCGAAAGTGCCGGGGACGGTTTCACATCCTTCCTGGTCTGAAACGCTGTTCTTTGTCCCCTCCAGATCGTGATAGACAACGAAACCATTTTAATCCTCGGTGGCTGTGGTGGTCCCAATGCAGTAAGTATCCTGGGGGGAGCGTGGGCACAAACTGCACGCGTCTCGCTGTAACTGAGCCCTGCGTGCTGGACTGGGGAGAGGGGAGACCGTGTGTTACCCGGCTGGCATTTTATCCTGCAAATCTGGACACCCACGCGGTAAATTTTCCAGAGATGCTGTCTAGCTATTGCTAGAGCTGCTTTAATTAAGAAAAAAGCACCCCAGGCGCTACCTGAGCAGCTCGCCGAGGTTAATTGAGCCTCGGAAGAATTAGCCCTGATTTTATACTGGGGTAGAAGATGGAGATGAAGGGATTTGTCCGTGGCCATAGCAGGGTGTAGTCACTCCTGGGCGGTCAGATCCTGATCTGGGTCACCATTCCTCTGTCTGCAGCAGCCGAGCGCCGCTCCTACCTCTGATGGGCTGATCTCAGCAGCGAACCAGGCTCCTGCATCTCAAACTGAGCTCCTAAATCTGTCACGCTTTTCTTCACAGCTGTTTAAAGACGCCTGGTTGCTGCACATGCACGCGAACCCCTGGACGTGGCAGCCGCTCAAGGTGGAGAACGAAGACCACGGAGCCCCGGAGCTGTGGTGCCATCCTGCGTGCAGGGTACGGACGCGGTGGGATCTCTGCTCTCTCATATACATCCCTTGGGCTTTATTGCCTGCCTGGAACGCTCCATACCCCCTTATTTTTTTCCCCCGATACAGCGCAAAGGGTCATCCTGCAGTTCCGTAACCTCTTACCTCCCCTTCTCCTCTTTCAGGTGGGACAGTGTGTTGTGGTCTTTAGCCAAGCTCCCAGCGGGAGAGCCCCGCTGAGTCCCAGCCTGAACTCTCGCCCCTCTCCCATCAGCGCCACGCCGCCCGCCCTGGTCCCCGAAACGCGGGAATACCGCTCTCAGTCTCCCGTCAGGAACACGGACGAGGCTCCCTGCGTCAATGGCCGCTGGGGCACCTTGCGACCCAGAGCGCAGAGGCAAACCCCCTCGGGATCCCGGGAAGGCAGCCTCTCCCCGGCCAGAGGGGACAGTTCCCCTGTACTCAACGGTGGGAGTTTATCGCCCGGAGCCGCAGCGGCCGGCGGTGCCTCCTTGGACAGCCCCGTGCAGGTCGTATCGCCCAGCACGCCTTCCGCAGCCGAAGGATACGACCTAAAAGTGGGGCTCGCCCTGGCGCCGCGACGGGGATCGCTGCCGGAGCAGAAAGACCTGCGTTTGGGATCCGTCGACTTGAGCTGGGAACAGAAACCGGCTTCCATCATCTGCCAGATGGACGGCGTGGAGGGCAGGACAGTCGGTGCGAGTGTGAGGAACCCCCCCGAGCAGACCAACGGCATCCACACGCCGCCCCACGTCGCCAGCTCCCTCCCGGGAGCCGTCTCCCCCGGCGCGCTCCGCAGGAGCTTGGAGGCCGTCAAAGCCCTCTCTTCCAAAGGCTCCTCGGCTTCTGCGGCCTTGAGCCCTCCCCTGGCTTCTTCCCCGGGGTCCCCGGGTGCCGAGACAGGCTCGGCGGCGCGTCCGGGCTCTACCCAAGGCGACGGCCATTCCTTACCTCCCATCGCCCGCCGCCTGGGCCACCACCCTCCCCAATCCCTCAACGTGGGGAAGCCTTTATACCAGAGCATGAACTGCAAACCCATGCAGATGTACGTGCTGGACATTAAAGACACCAAGGAAAAAGGACGAGTCAAATGGAAAGTGTTCAACAGCAGTTCGGTGGTGGGACCGCCCGAAACCAGTTTACATACGGTGGTGCAAGGCAGAGGGGAGTTAATCATATTCGGTGGCCTCATGGACAAGAAACAAAACGTCAAATACTATCCCAAAACAAATGCCTTGTACTTTGTGCGAGCAAAAAGATAATGCGGCCCGAGCCCTTCGCCGCCATCACCTTCTCCCCTCCCTCCCCGCGGCTCTTCCCTCTCCTTTCCGAGCCCTTACTCTGTCACGCAGGCGTTCAAACTGTGAATTAGGGAGCAAGAAACCAATAAAGTCCAAGCAAAACCTCCAGCGCTGCCCCGCCGGTTCCCAGTAAGACCCCAGTAAAGCGAATCGTGTTTGCAGGCAGGGAAGAACCCGCGCCGCCGCCATCCAAGCCAAGGATTTGGGGTGAGCAGGTAGGGACGTCTGCCGTCCGCTGTCCTCTTGAGGTGGGTTTGATTTGCCAGGGCTCTGAGAGGCTTCGTATCTCTCTGAAACTCCTCACAGGACGCGAGTAACAGCGGGTTTTATACGAACAAACCAAATACCGGCAGGCAGGCGGCTCTCAGCTTGCGCGCACTGATTATTTCTATGCTTGACTCCGTAAGGAAAACAGCAGCAATATCCCACCGGGAATCGTCCAGTGCTGCAAACCTTTGCTTGACACAAACACGATGCCTTTTTTTTTTTCTTCTTTTTTTTTTTTTGGCCTCTCGCTCCTTTGGCCTGCTACTCTCGTTCCTGTCCTCCGTACAGGACCGTGAGAAGGAAGGAGGACAGGTTTTTTGCATCAAAATGCCAAAAATATTAAAGATTAGCTGGGCGTTAGCATCCTCCCCTCCCTGAGCTGCATCAGGCTTCGGGATCAGCCCTGATCCCTCCTCATCAGCAAAAAAACCACACTGTTTACTCGAAAAATCCCATTATTCCCCCAAAGCTGGGAAATTTGGTTGCCCGTTCCCTTCTAGACTCGAAGGTTTTGTTTCACTCAACAGCCCAAACCCCTTCAAGGCTGAACCAGCACCTTGTAGCTTGGGAAGAGTTTGGGATTGTTTGTTTTTTTTTTTCCAGCCAAAAGGATAAATATTGGTAAATTATTCCCCGATAGCAGTCCCTGCGTCTCACCTTTGCACGTGCCTCCTTCCGCAAAGATTAACAGAAATTCAAAGCCGAAGGGATTGAACCTGTGCGTCCTTCTGGGACAACCTCCCTCCTTCCCCTTCCCCTCGAGACGATGGGAGGGGGACGAAAATGGGCGGATTCTGCCAGGTTTTGGTCAACAACCTCCAGCACCCCAAAAGTAGGGAACCCTCCCCAAACCGGCAGCGCCATGACGTGGCTCCTTTTCCTTTTTTTTTTTTTTTTTGGTTTTTTTGGGTTTTTTTGTTTCCCCACCTTCCCCACTGAGCTTTTTGCCGGTCAGAGCTTTAAATCGCATCCCAGCTGCGTGGGGATGAGGAGGGTTTTGCTTCGTCTGCGGCGTTTCCACCTCTGTAAATAAATCCCTCGTTACATGCAGCCTCTCCCGCTCCAATGCCAAACGTATTTGATTTGTCCTAAAGGAAGGCAAAATGCAGTTTTTACCCCTAAAACCTCAGGAGCACCTAGGGGGATTTATGAAATATCTCTTCTCCACCTCAAGCTTCGCCGCGGGGAAGGCGACTGGGGATTCGGCATCGCTTCCCTCCTCCCCTTTGCATGTCTGGTGTCACCCACCCCAAAAAAAAAAGTCAAAAAAGGGATGGAGGGCGGATCGGCGTTGGGTTGACGTCCTTCTCCCTGCACGGAGCATCCCTTGAGGGGTGTTTTCCCAACGTTTACGTGGTCTCCATCCTCAACCAGTCCCAAAATCCCCATAACTGGTCCCAAAATCCCCATAACTGGTCCCAAAATCCCCTCAACCGGTCCCAAACCCGCCGGGCGGCCGGGGCCTCGCCTCCTCCGTCCCGTCAGTCGCGGAAGGGCACGTTCTGCGCCGTTGGCGATAAATCCATCCCAAATTCCGACACGCGCCCCCCGCCCCGCCGTGAGCCGCTGGTGCTGTGAGCGAGGTTCCCCCCTCCCGCCGTCGCGCGGAGGAAGGAAAAGCGATTTTTGGTGATATTTAAAATCTTGTGTACATTTGGGGGGGGGGGGTTAATGGGTTCCTCCCCCCGCCCCAGTCCCGATGAATTTTTAGCGGTTTAACAAATAAAACGGAAAAGAAACGGATGTTGGTCCTTTTGGGGAGGGGTGGGCGGGGGAAGAGCTGCGGAGGGAAACCCCCGCGGCGGGTTTGGGGGCGAAAGGGGGGATTTGGGGTCTTACAATAATCTATAGGGTCCGGGTCTCCTGTAGCCTATAGGACCCCCCCCATAAGCTATAGGGTCCGGGTCTCCCGTAGCCTATTGGCCCCCCCATAAGCTATAGGGTCCGGGTCTCCCGTAGCCTATAGGGCCCCCCCCCATAAGCTATAGAGTCCAGATCTCCTGTAGCCTATAGGGCCCCACCATAAGCTATAGGGTCCGGGTCTCCTGTAGCCTATAGGGCCCCCCCATAAGCTATAGAGTCCGGGTCTCCTGTAGCCTATAGGGCCCCGCCATAAGCTCTAGGGTCCGGGTCTCCTGTAGCCTATAGGGACCCCCCCCCAATCTATAGGGTCCAGGTCTCCCGTAGCCTATAGGGCCCCCCCAATCTATAGGGTCCGGGTCTCCCGTAGCCTATAGGCACCCCCCCAATCTATAGGATCCGGGTCTCCTGTAGCCTATAGGGACCCCCCCCCCCATAAGCTATAGGGTCCGGGTCTCCCGTAGCCTATAGGGCCCCCCCCAGTCTATAGGGTCCGGGTCTCCCGTAGCCTATAGGGCCCCCCCAATCTATAGGGTCCGGGTCTCCCGTAGCCTATAGGCACCCCCCCAATCTATAGGATCCGGGTCTCCTGTAGCCTATAGGGACCCCCCCCCCCATAAGCTATAGGGTCCGGGTCTCCCGTAGCCTATAGGGCCCCCCCCAGTCTATAGGGTCCGGGTCTCCCGTAGCCTATAGGGCCCCCCCAATCTATAGGGTCCGGGTCTCCCGTAGCCTATAGGCACCCCCCCAATCTATAGGATCCGGGTCTCCTGTAGCCTATAGGGCCCCCCCATAAGCTATAGGGTCTGGGTCTCCCGTAGCCTATAGGGCCCACCCCAATCTATAGGGTCCGGGTCTCCCGTAGCCTATAGGGCCCCCCCAGTCTATAGGGTCCGGGTCTCCCGTAGCCTATAGGGCCCCCCCCCAATCTGTAGGGTCCGGGTCTCCCGTAGCCTATAGGGCCCCCCCAGTCTATAGGGTCCGGGTCTCCCGTAGCCTATAGGGCCCCCCCCCAATCTATAGGGTCCGGGTCTCCCGTAGCCTATAGGGCCCCCCCCAATAAGCCATACGGTCCGGGTCTCTCCCGCGCATGCGCCGCGGTAAGGGGGCGGGGCTGCGGCGAGGCCACGCCCCCAAGCGCTGACATCATCGCGAGGCGGAAGCGGCCGCAGAGGTACGGGCGGCGGGGGCCGCGCCTTAAAGGGACCGCGGCAGGGAAAAGGGGGGACTCCGCGGGGGGGGGCGGGGGGCCTTGCATCCCCTTTGCAGGGTTTGGGGAGCAGGGGGCCGCTGGGGGGTGCAGGGACCCCGGGGGGGCGGGGGGCTGCGTTGCGTCTCCATTTGCGTGTTTGTGGGGGGCAAGGAGCCAGCGGGGGGGCGGGGAGCCACTGGGGGGGAAGGACCACGGGGGGGCTGCGTTGCACCCCCCTGCAGGGTCTGGGGTGCAGGGACCCCATGGGAGGGTTTCAGGGACACGGAGGGGGGCACAAGGACCCCATGGAGGGGGTCAGGGACCCCGGGGGGGGGGGTGCAGACACCCGGGGGGGGCAGAGACCCCCATAAGAGGGGGGTCAAGGACGCGGGGGGGGTGAAGGGACCCCATGGGGGGGGTCAGGGACCCGAGGGGGGGTGCGAGGACCCCATGGGGGGATGCTGGGACCCTTGGGGGTGCAGGGAC
Source organism: Pelecanus crispus (assembly GCF_030463565.1). NCBI lineage: Eukaryota > Metazoa > Chordata > Aves > Pelecaniformes > Pelecanidae > Pelecanus > Pelecanus crispus. The sequence goes on along the minus strand of NC_134657.1, from coordinate 2,324,872 downwards.
CCCTGTGGGGGGGCAGGGACACCCATAAGGGGGGGTCAAGGATGCGGGGGGGGGGTGAAGGGCCCCCATGGGGGTGTTCAGGGACCCCCATAAGGGAGGGTCAAGGACCCAGGGGGGGGTCAGGGACCCGGGGGGGGGGGCAAGGACCCCATGGGGGGATGCTGGGACCCTTGGGGGTGCAGGGACCCCGGGGGGGGGGGCAGGGACCCCCATAAGGGGGGATCGAGGACCCCATGGGGGGATGCTGGGACCCTTGGGGGTGCAGGGACCCCGGGGAGAGGGGGCAGGGACACCCATAAGGGGGGGTCAAGGATGCGGGGGGGGGGGTGAAGGGCCCCCATGGGGGTGTTCAGGGACCCCCATAAGGGAGGGTCAAGGACCCAGGGGGGGGGGTCAGGGACCCGGGGGGGGGGGGCAAGGACCCCATGGGGGGATGCTGGGACCCTTGGGGGTGCAGGGACCCCGGGGGGGGGGCAGGGACCCCCATAAGGGGGGATCAAGGACCCGGGGGGGGGACAGGGACCCCGGGGGGGTGCGAGGACCCCATGGGGGGATGCTGGGACCCTTGGGGGTGCAGGGACCCCGGGGAGAGGGGGCCAGGAGGGGCCACCCTGCTCCCCCGGGGTGCAGTAGTGACCCCATGGGTGAAGGAGGGGGGGGTTCTTCCCTGCACCCCCAGGTTTCGGGGGGCGCATGGCGGCGCAGGGGGGCTCGGTGTTGGAGCCGGGCTGGCTCCTCTCCCCCGCCGGCCGCCCCTACCTGGACTCCATCTTCCAAAAGAACCAGCGGAGAGCGTTCGGTGAGCCCAAAAAAAGAGAATTTAAAAAAAAAAAGAGGGTGCCAGCCCCCCCAAAAAATAAAATCACCCCCCCTGACACCCCAGGTCTCCTGGAGCGCCCGGCGCTGCCCCCCGCCTTGGCCGTCCCCACCGTCACCTACAAACTCTTCCTCTCCGGCAAGAGCGGCGTGGGCAAGACGGCCTTGGTGGCCGCGCTGGCGGGGACCCCCGTGCCCCCCGTCCACCACGAGACGCTGGGTACGTGGGGCTTTTGGGGGGCTGGGGGACACCCGCAGCACCCCGCTGTGCCCCGGGGGGGTGACATCGTCTCTCTCTGCGTCCCCCCTCCAGGCATAGAAGCCACCACCGTGTACTGGCCGGCCAAGCTGCGGGCCAGCGGCCGCCCCGTCATCTTCCAGCTTCATTTTTGGGATTGCGGGGACGGAGCCCTGAAAAAATTCGAGCATCTCCTGCCCGTGAGTCTAGGGGGGGGGACACACACAAATTTAGGGGGACACGCACATAGGACCCCCCCAAACCCCGTGATGACGGCCGTGTCCCCCCCTGCCAGGCTTGTAAGGAGGAGGCGGACGCCATCCTCTTCCTCTTCTCCTTCACCGACCGCTCGTCCTTCGAGGAGCTGCCAGCCCAGATGAGCCGGGTGGTCGGCCCCGACGAAGAAAACCTCGTTAGGGTGGTCGTCGGCACCAAGTATCCTTCTCGGGGGTGGGGGGGAGGCTGGGGGGTGCCCGCATGCCCCCCATAAGCGGGTTTGCGCCCCCGGATTTGGCACCGCTTGGCATTTCAGTGGGCTGAGAACGTGCACGCTTCGTTACACCGATGGAAGCGCTGCATCCACCTATTCTTATAGGGTTTTGTCCCCCTGGGGGGTTTTTTTTGGGGTGTTGGAGTATCCCTTGAGCACATGTGTCCCCCCCCAAGCGATTTTGCACCCCACCACTCAATACCTTGCTAGGCTGAGAACGTGCACACTTCATTACCCTGATGGCAGTGCTGCTTCCACCTATTTTTATAGGGTTTTGTCCTCCTGAGGGGATTTTTCAGGGTGTTGGTGTCTCCCTTGAGCACGTGTGTCCCCCGACAAGCAGGTTTGCGCCCCCATATGTCACACCTCTCCGTACCTGGGTAGGCTGAGAACGTGCACGCTTCGTTACACCGATGGAAGCACAGCCTTCACCTATTTTTATCAGGTTTTGTCCCCCTGGGGGGACTTTTTGGGGTGTTGGTGTCTCCCTTGGGCACATGTGTCCCCCCACAAGCAGGTTTGCACCCCCATATTTTGCACCATGCAGTACCTGGGTAGGCTGAGAACGTGCACACTTCATTATACTGATGGAATCGCAGCCTCCCGCTATTTTTATCAGGTTTTTTTCCCCTGGGGGGAATTTTTCAGGGTATTGGTGTCTCCCTTGAGTGTGTGTGTGTCCCCACAAGTAGGTTTGCACCCCCATATTTTGCACCACGCAGTACCTGGGTAGGCTGAGAACGTGCATGCTTCGTTACACCGATGGAATCGCAGCCTCCCCCTATTTTTATCAGGTTTTTTTCCCCCTGGGGGGAATTTTTCAGGGTGTTGGTGTCTCCCTTGAGCACGTGTGTCCCCCCACAAGCAGGTTTGCACCCCCATATGTCACACCTCTTGGTACCTGGGTGGGCTGAGAACGTGCACACTTCGTTATACTGATGGAATTGCAGCCTCCCCCCTATTTTTATCAGTTTTTTTCCCCCTGGGGAGAATTTTTCGGGGTGTTGGTGTCTCCCTTGAGCACGTGTGTCCCCCCCACAGAAGGGTTTGCACCCCCCTATTTGTTCCTGGGTAGGCTGAGAACGCACACACTTCATTACGCCGATGGTTCGGCAGCTCCCACTTATTTTTATGGGGTTTTGGGGGGGATTTTTCGGGGTGCTGGTGTCTCCCTTGACGGCGTGTCCCCCTCCCCACCCCAGATTCGACCTGGCCCCGCAGGCGGACGTGACGGAGGGGGACGTGGCGGCCTTCGAGGGGGCCTGGGGGCTGCCAGTGCTGCGGGCGGGCAGCGGGCCGGGGGCCAGGCCGGGGCGCGGGGGGCTAGCCCGCGTCGCCCCGCTCCTCGACGCCCTGGTCGAGAGGCTCTGGCGGCGGGACCAAATCGCTGCCGGCGTTGCCCCGGGGGGCGAGGGGTCCCCCCCCGCCTGACCCCCCTCTTGCGGGGCGGCTTTGGGGGGGCCCTGCGGTGCCGGGGTCCCTCACTGCGGCCCCAGCGGGGGGCAGGAGGTGGCAGGGTGCTGTTGGCCAAAATCCGCTTTTCTCCACCAAAAAAGTCCCTGGGTGTCCCAGTGCGCCGGATTTGGGGGGCTGGGGTTTGGGGTGCGGGGGGTGCTGGGGGATTTGGGGTGATGGGGATGGGGGTGATGGGGATTTGGGTGCTGGGGGATTTGGGGCGCAGGGGGATTTGGGGTGCTGGGGATTTGGGGTGCAGTGGGATTTGGGGTGCTGGGAGTGCTGGGGATTTGGGGTGCAGTGGGATTTGGGGTGCCGGGGGTGCTGGGGATTTGGGGTGCTGGGGGATTTGGGGTGCTGGGGGTGCTGGGGATTTGGGGTGCTGGGAATTTGGGGTGCAGTGGGATTGGGGGTGCTGGGGATTTGGGGTGCTGGGGGTGATGCAGGATTGGGGGTGATGGGGATTTGGGGTGCAGTGGGATTTGGGGTGCTGGGGGTGCTGGGGATTTGGGGTGCTGGGGGTGATGCAGGATTGGGGGTGCTGGGGATTTGGGGTGCTGAGGTTGCTGGGGACTTGGGGTGCAGGGGGATTTGGGTGCTGGGAGATTTGGGGTGCTGGGGGTGCTGGGGATTTGGGGTGCTGGGGGTGATGCAGTTGGGGTGCAGGGGGATTTGGAGTGCTGGGGGTGCTGGGGACTTGGGGTGCGGGGGATTTGGGTGCTGGGAGATTTGGGGTGCTGGGGGTGATGCAGATGGGGGTGCAGGTGGATTTGGGGTGCGGGGGGGTGATGCAGGATTTGGGGTGCTGGGGAGTTTGGGGTGCTGGGGGTGATGCAGATGGGGGTGCAGGTGGATTTGGGGTGCGGGGGGGGTGATGCAGGATTTGGGGTGCTGGGGAGTTTGGGGTGCTGGGGGGTGATGCAGATGGGGGTGCAGGTGGATTTGGGGTGCGGGGGGGTGATGCAGGATTTGGGGTGCTGGGGAGTTTGGGGTGCTGGGGGTGATGCAGATGGGGGTGCAGGTGGATTTGGGGTGCGGGGGGGGTGATGCAGGATTTGGGGTGCTGGGGAGTTTGGGGTGCTGGGGGGTGATGCAGATGGGGGTGCAGGTGGATTTGGGGTGCGGGGGGGGTGATGCAGGATTTGGGGTGCTGGGGCGTTTGGGGTGCTGGGGGGTGATGCAGATGGGGGTGCAGGTGGATTTGGGGTGCGGGGGTGATGCAGAATTCGGGGTACGGGGGGCCAAGGGCGATGCTGGGGACTTGGGGTGCTGGGGGGGTGGGACGGGGGGTGCTAGGGGTGATGCGAGATTTGGGTGCTGGGGCCCGGTCCAGGCGCGGGCGGACGGACGGACGGACGGACGGACGGACAGCCCTCCCGCGCCCCAACTCCCCCCCTCCCGTACCGAACGGGTGGGCGGGGGAGCACCGGTAGTAGCGGCCTGGCCACGCCCCCCTGCTGCCATTGGCTGCCGCCCCCCCCCCGTCCCTTCCCACGCCTCTTCATGAATGAAAGGGGAGGGGGCTGGCGGGGGCGCTTTAACCCCTTCGGGGCCGGGGGACGCGGTGCCGCGGGACCCATCCCGACCCCCCCACACCC